>NC_056745.1:958484410-958539342 GCF_019279795.1 Protopterus annectens
AACAAAAAAACACCACAACCAGACCATCAAAAGACTATTCCTCTGGAAGTGTTCTTGACTGGATTGTGGTACCCAGCCACATCTTATCTCCAGTAGCAGTACCATCCCTGAATCCCTCAGTGATCACTTTCCCATTTTCGCTCATTGTCACTCTCCCTCCCTACAAGTGTCTCATACCATCATCTCTGTATGCTCATTAAAACATTTCAACCCCAACACCTTCTCTGACCTACTGAAACAATTCAACTGGAATCCTCTAAAAAATCTCCCCCTTGATGAGGCCATCACCTACTTTAATACAACATTTCTAAACCTCCTAGACACCTTTGCCCCCTTGAAATCTGAAAGAATTAAAAGCAACACTGTCCCCTGGCTATCTAAAGACACATTAGCAGTTATGCACCTCCGGATAAAGCCTTGAAACACCACCATAAAAATAAATCCCTAGTCACCCTAAATGAATACAAAATGCTCCGCAACAAAGTTAAGAAGCTCATCACTTCAGATCACAAATCCTACTATACCACACTCCAAAATAATTACAAGGCAAACCCTAGAAAATTCTGGGATAGTATCTCCACTCTCTTAAACCCAGGCAATAAAGAGAACCCTTGCCCTGACCACAGTGCTTCTGATATCAACTTAGCCTCCCAATTTAACAACTTCCTCATTGACTCCATAACCAAATTGACATTATCCTTCTCAAAAAACCCTTCTTACTCAACCACACCTTCCACTTTCTCCTCATCCTCAGATACTTCCACCTCCCACCTTCCTCACTTCTCTCTAAAACCCATCCCAGTATCAACTATAAAAAAACTCATTCAGAAATTAAAACCATGCTCTAATGCCCCCGACAATATCCCTTCATTCTTCCTAACGACAGCTGCAGATGCCATTGCCTTCCCCATTTGTATTCTTATAAATCGATCAATCCAAGAAGGCTACGTACCCCAACTCTGGAAAAAAGCCTACATTATTCCCCTCCACAAAGGAGGAAACAATAATAACATCTCCAATTTTAGGCCTACCACCATCTTATCTCCCATCTCTAAACTACTTGAAAAGTGTATCCACCTACAACTATTACCCTACCTCACTGGCAATCACCTACTAACTCCCACACAACATAGATTCCGGCCTGGTCACAGTACTACTACCACACTACTCTCCTTCCTTGAAACTGTGAACAAAGCCCATGACTCCGGATATATTTTATCCACCCTCCTTCTAGACCTTTCCAAAGCTTTTGATACCATCTCTCACACCCTTCTCCTATCCAAACTCTCTAACCTAAATATATCACCCCTTACTATCAACTGGTTTACCAGCTACCTTTCCAATAGGCAAAAAGCAGTAAAATGGAAGAAAGCCATTTCTCCATTCCTCAACACTCCTACTGGTGTACCCCAGGGTTCCATTTTAGGTCCCCTATTGTTGAATATTTTCATAAATGACTTCCACCTTGCCATCCCTAATGCACAAATCATCTAATATGCAGACAATTCAACAATTATCTGTTCTGCTAACTCCACTCCCACCCTCATAAAACTAACCCAAGATGTCTTCTAATCCACTGAACAATGGATGCTAGATAACCACCTGGCACTTAATGCATCAAAAACCAAACTCATGATATTCACCCCTTCCAAAATTACAACTATTAACATTAATTCATTCTCCATAACCAGTCAGAGTAACACTTCTCTTGAGGTAGTATCCAATGTAAAACTTTTAGGGGTACTTATCAACAACCAGCTCAGATTTGATACCCATATACATATAAATATAAAAAAAAACATACCAGAAACTTGGTTATGTTCTACCTCCACATTTGCTACCTTACTCCATCTACATGATTCCTTCTCACTACCACATAACTCATCCCTTCTCTACTTTATCGTGCTCCACTTCTAACCAACCTACAATCTTCTATTAAAACAAAACTGTCTTCTTGCTACAACAAAATTGCCAAATTCGCCACTGGACACAAATCCTCCACTCACCACTGTACTGCCCTCCATAATCTAAACTGGCTAGAGATGCCCAACTACCTTATCTATTCTCAATTAATCCTTGCTCATAAACTCATTTTCAGTCCCTCTCTCTGCCCCTCCCTTGCCTCAACATTTACAATGCACCAACCTAACAAACTCCTAAGAACCAATGCTCAGAATCTGATTGAACATCACAAGCCTGCTCGTCCTGCAGGCAAACTTCTACTTTCTTTTTCCTTGGCATGCCTCTGGAACTCCCTCCCACCTCAAATTCACTTCACCAGCAGCCCATCCACCTTTAAAACTCTGCTCCACTCACACCTAACATCTCTCTGGGAATACTCATGTTCCCATCCTGCATAACATCCCCAGCAGCTACCTCACTCCCTTCCTCTTCTCCCCCTCTCCTCTTATCATAACTAAATTCAAAAAATTTTCACCCACTGATTACATTTCCTCTGGGGCAACATACATACTGTAAATAACTCCCTAGTCTAATTGACTTGTAAATACCTACTTATTACTGCTTAGACTTGTAAAAACCTACTTATTACTGTTTAGACTTAATATCTATGTTAGCAATGATAGTGACTTCATATTTGTAAACTTTACTAATTGTGATACATCTGTTTTTTTTCTCTTCAAATTGTACTAACATACTCTTTTACTTCATGTACTCATCTCGTATTGCAATAACCTGTTGTTTAACAAAATGTATCTATGGAGCTTTTCTCCCTAGGACTCCATTGAAAACGGGCTCCTTCGGCCCAATTGGACCATCCTGGAAAACAAATTTCAAATAAATAAATAAATAAAACTGTGTGGGATCCAGAGTCTGGAGATTTCCTATATCCCTGTTTATTAGGTCCATGATGATGTGTTCCATAACTTTGCATAACAGACTCATCAGACTAATGGGGAGATAGTTCCCAGGGTCTGTATTCACTCCTCCTTTGTGGGGAGGGATGACTGTAGCAGTGTGCCATTCGGTATGGACATGAGGCTGTGACTGAACAGGGCACACAGGTGAGGTGCCAGTTCACTCTGTAGTTCATGTAGAACACAGCCAGGGATATTGTCAGGTCCTATAGATGCTGTATTCTTGGCCTTGGACAGTGCTGTTTTAACCTGAGCAGCAGTAATACTGGGTGCCTGGCAATTTACTGGTATTGTGATCGGTCCTTCAGGGGGGTAAAGTTGGCACTGAATCTGTTGGCCAGTATATTGGCAATATCTGTTCTCTCAGTATAGAAGGTACCATTGTGCAGCAGCTCTGAACAAATCTGGGTATTGCCACAGAGATTCTTTACATAGCTAGAGAAGGTCTTGTGGTTGTTTTTACTATCTGCTGCAATTCTGTTTTCATAGCTAGCTTTGTAGGATTTGATGAGGGAGCTCAACTTTTTGTTGAGGCTGGTAAGGGAGTTTTTCCAGTTCTGGGACTTCACCTTATTCTGCATCAGTTTCCTCCTTCTGTTGTAGAGTTTGTTTATGACAAGGGATCACCAGATTGGCTTCCTTTTTTGGAGGAGAGTGTCTTGGTTCTATTGGGTATGGCTGAATCCATGCATTTGTGTGTGTGTTCATACATTGCAATGGTGTATAACTTGGCGGTCATGCAACTATTCTCCATTTGCATGGGTGCTGAAAATGTTAGCCAGCACTGTTTGTAGGAGCCCAAAGTTATCTTTAGAAAGGTTTTTCATGGTTGTTACCTTTGCAGGGTGGGGGTGGGGGTGGGAGGGATGTGCGTTTCCAAGGTGATTAGTTTGTGGTCAGATCTAACCAGGGAGGAGTTGATTATTGGTGTACAGCAACAGTTGCCCATGTGAGTAATGACCAGGTCAAGGATGTTGCAACCTGTAGTGGGGGTAAGAATGAGCTGGTCCAAGCTATTGGAATTAATGAATTCCAGGAAACATTGGGCAAGTGCATTGGTACATGAGTAGCTTTTCCAGTTAATGGAGGGGTAGTTAAAGTCAACCAGTATGACAGTGTTAGGCTGCAACCTAATATTCTCCAGGGTGATTAGGAATATGGAGTGTGAGTTTTGGGACATGGTTGGGGAGTTGTTGGGGACCTATAGCAGGCTACAACCTGAATTGCTGTCTTACCCAATGTTAGCTGCATCTGCAGTATCGCTGAAGCATTATTTTGTGCTATCAGTCTGGAAGCGTGTGCATCCTTTATGAATATGGAGACACCACCACCTTTGGAGCTTCAGTCCAAGTTCTGGTGCCAAAAAGTGTGGAATGAGTTATAGCCTGGTAGTGCAGGGGTGCTTTCTGTTGCCTTGAACCAGGTCTCTGTTACAGTATAAATGTCAATGTTCTCCATTTTAAGGAGTGCTTTGAGTGAGTGCATTTTGAGATTTAGACTTCTAGCATTGAGCAGCATGAACCTCAGATTGCATTTGTTTGTAGCTGTTATATATTTATTTATATTTATGT
The DNA here is from genome assembly GCF_019279795.1 of Protopterus annectens. NCBI lineage: Eukaryota > Metazoa > Chordata > Ceratodontiformes > Protopteridae > Protopterus > Protopterus annectens. The sequence goes on from NC_056745.1 coordinate 958,488,858, forward strand.
ATACATATACATATATATATATATATATATATATATATATATATATATATATGTATTTACTTTTCTATATATGTGTGTATGTATATATGTATACATTTTAGATGTATATCTCTCTATATATATTATGTATAGATTTTTCCACATATATACATCTCCATAGATATATACATGCATATATAGAAAACCTGACTGATTCCACAGAATCTTTTCCCTACTGTTGAATGACTCTACTGACTGATATGTTTGAAAAAGCATCAGCATTTTATAGAGCTTACATGATCTAGTGGTATATTACTCTGACTGTGGTATACATGGTCCTGGGTTCAATTCTTGGCAGGGCTGGTTATTTTGTTGCAAAGCAGAACAGTGGCTGCTGGAGACAGTGGGATAAGGGCAATATTTAAAATAGGTCCCTAGATTGGGCTCATTGACCACCCATTTTGACAGCTTGTGGACACATTGGTTGCAGTAGGAGGTTGGAGGTATGGTTCTGAGGTACGACTCCACTACATGTTATGAGTACATATATATGTACATATGTGTATATGTCTATATATATATATATATATATATATATATATATATATATATATATATATATATATAAAATATATATATATATATATATATATATATGTGTGTGTGTGTGTGTGTCTGTTTATGTGTGTGTCTGTTTATGTGTGTGTCTGTTTATGTGTGTGTGTGTGTGTGTGTGTGTGTGTGGATATATATATATATATATATATATATATATGTGTGTGTGTGTGTATGTGTGTGTGTGTGTGTGTGTGTGTGTGTGTGTATGTGTATGTCTATATATATATATATATATCTATATTATGTATACATATATATATATATATATATATATATATATATATATATATGTAAATATTTTATATGCATATCTCTACATATATTATGCATTTGTTTTTTCCATATATATACATCTCCATACATATATACATTTACATATATATATATATATATATATATATATATATATATATATATATGCACACAAAACTTGACTGATTCTACAAAATCTTTTCCCTACTGTTGAATAACTCTACTGAATGATATGTTTGAAAAAAAAAAACAGGTACTTTTGTAACTCAGATGGCTTAGTGGTAAATTGCTGCTGCTATGGTGGACAGAGTCCTGGGTTAAAAACCTACAAAGACTTTTTTATTTTGTTGCTGGGCAGAAGAATGGCTGATGGAGGCAAGGTGATTAAGGCAGTTTTAAGCAGTTGTATGTGGGTTTGCATGATGCTAAGCGATGTCAACACATGGTTAAATGGGAACCTGCTTAATCTGTGTAGGTGTCACTTAGCATTGCGCAAACTCACTTACTGCAGCTTACTGCAGCTTACTCCCACTTACTCTCATTCTAATTTCTTTAAAAGAAAAAAGGGGTGATAGGAACGTGGTGAAAAAGGGGGCATGCAGAGGGAAAAACAATGTGACACATAGCTAGGGATGTGCAGGATGGGTGTAAGGAAGGTCCATAGTTGTCCATTTCTGATACAGCAACAGCTCTGAATTTGTACAGAATTTGGAGGTGAATTTGGGCACTCCAACCCCTGAGAGAGAGGTGAGGACAATAGTAATGTGTTGTTAAGTCAATTAGACCAGATTACATGTGTCCAGTGGGCACATACGTGAAATGGTCAGCTATGTATGGGGTTACACTTTTTTGTGGGAACAGATTGCTCTTTTTTTAATAAGGTGAGAGTGGGAAGTTAGGGAAGGATAGTAGGTATATTAGGGGAGGTAGGTTGGATAGAAAGACAGACAAGACAGCAGACAGGGGCAGTATATGATACATTTGTGGGTAAACACCTTGCACTGGGAGGGTGGTTGGGAATTGGACTCCCACTAGCCCCCACATGGATACAGTGGGACTGAGGTCCCAACCCATGGGCATTCACCACTGCACCTTCATTGCCCCAAAGGTGGCTGTGCTGGGGGCTGAGCAGGAGAGGCAGGCTGGCCTTCAAGATGCACCACGAGGCCCTCAAGCTGGTGTAGCAGATCTCCAAACTCATTTTGAAGCTGGCTACACACCAATCCCCAGACCTGATATTGGGTGACAGTGTACTGTCTGTGCCTGTTCCCAGAGGAGGAGATGGGCTCCATCCCCTGAGGTGATTCCACCTGCAGGTCGTGTAGGACCAGCAGATGAGGAGGTTGTGGGTTGGGTCCCAGATGTGCTGGGGCCCAGTGCCATGGCCATTTGAGATGAGACTGGTCGATATGCTGGCAACGGCCTTCCCAGATGTGCTATGGTATTGCAGTTTTATAACATATGTTGGTTAGTCATGAAAAACACATTCCAGGATTAGTTATAACAGCATGCATAGGTATTCCCATTAACCCAAAACAACAGATTTGGAACATTTGCATAGGAAACAAAACACATGCATATATGGAACCACAGTGGGCATTGTAACAGCATGCAGTTTACATTGATAGCAACCGGCATCCAGTGACAGTATTTAAACAGGGAACATTAATAGTCAAACTTTTAAATAATTTTAGAACAATAGGACACATGTCCCAAGAGTAGGTTTGCTGAAAAACACACCCACCAATTTATGTGTTTAGATTACTGGTGCAGCTAGGGTGGGAGAGAGAGAGAGAGATAGATTAATTAACAACTGTATAGGCTTCAATTGCTCACAACTTTAATGATAATTGCTCTAATCATTACTCTCCAGGTATTACCTCACTTTACATCGACCTATTTGCTTGGGTTGGGCAGTGGTATGTTTGTACACAGTGTATAAGTGCAGCCTTCTTACAGCTAAGATATACCTTTTCTTACCTGGCAGACCTGTGGAGGAGATTTCTGTTAATACTACCTGACTGTTTTTACTCATATTCATATAGTCAGGGTTACATATGTGCACTCATACTGTGTGTGCGTGTGTGTGTGTGTGTGTGTGTGTGTGTGTGTGTGTGTGTGTGTGTGTGTGTGTGTGTGTGTGTGCTACTGCCATATTCTGCCTTGATTTCTATCGGTCACCCTGGGTGTGGATGTCAGTGACCACTAGCTGTGACATAGCAACACTTGAAGGACATTTCTTGGAGGAGACTACTTGGTGTATGTACTTATCTTGCTGTAATTTGCAGCTTTGGGTTTGGACAGTGGGTGTTGTACACAGTGTATAAGTACAGCCTTCTTACAGCTAAGATATACCTCTTCTTACTTGGTAGACCTGTGAAGGAAATTTCTGTTAACATTACCTGACTATTTCTACACATATTCATATATATTCGTTGGTGAAATTATGCACTCCCGGGATTCGAACCATGCCCGTTTGTGCAAAAAACACAACAAAGTTTGTACTTCATCAGAATGAGCTATTGAGAAACTGCTGTTTTTTGTTAGACTGTTTTCTGCCTAATATTCTCTTGGTTGTATAATCTGACCTTGTAATTCTGATAGTTATGCATGGCAGATAGTTCTTATACTGTGTATTCATACTTTGACATAGCACAGTCTGGAAAACACTGGTTAACACAACATTCCTATTCAGGTATCAGATCTTGGTGCATGGAAGATTTCATACAGTTAATCTCCTGTTTTACAACTCCACAATCTTAGTCAGTTTATCCTTGATTATTTAATGCTTTCAGAGCTATAGTTACTGTGCAGAAACTGTACACATTTCGATTCATACCACCACATACCAAAGTAAACACAACCAGTCCGGGGTTTTGACTTTTACTGACAGGTACTGACACTTTTATTGATATATACCCTGCACATCACTATTACTCTGTTAATGTCTCATTTATTCAGTACAAAACATACCCATTTTTAAATACCGACAGGTGACATTCTACTCCTTTCTAGTTATTTGCCCTGAATACTGCAAGCTAGATTTGTACTCACCAGCCTCGTGACTCAGCCTTAGCAGCCTTCTGGCATGGGCATCCAAGTTACTGGCCATCTCATTCGCAGCTGTACAGGAGATAGAGAAACATTTATGCATACCTATCCATCATATACACAGGCTGGACTTTGGAAAACACTTATTGATACTGATACTTACACACATCTGGGACATTCCCCACTTGTGCATCTTGGACCCACTTGTCCAACAGCTCCCTCGTCCTATGCTTCAAGTCAGCAAAGTGGTGCCATACCTGCTCACCAGTTCGAGGGATGGCAGTGGCACTGGTGAGATCATGTGCAAGACAGTCCCAGGCCTCTGCTTTGTATTGGGAGCTCTGGTTCTGGTCCTGCAGCAGTCTCCTTCATAGTCTTTTACTAGGAGTCCAACCATGACCCTGGACTCCTGAATGCTCCAGTGCTGTGCCCAAAAGTGCACACCATAACCAACACCAGCCATAGTGCCTGCAGTGATGAGCTACAACTGGTTATGGGCTGTATTCCCATCTGCCAGGTTTAAATATGGCTGATTTCCTGCACCTCATCATGATTAGATGGTTTTGAATATGGTGAGCTAAGCTAAGCATCAGGCAAACCCACTTAGCTAAGATAAGCATTGCTTAGACATGGCAAGCACTGCTTACTGGTGTGCAAATCCGCTTAGCTAAGCTAATTATTGCTAAGCATACAAATTTAAACAAAGCTTACTCTGACTAAGCATAGCTGAGCACAATTTAGCATTGTTCACTTTTCATTTTATGGACTATCAGGATTGTGGTGTTGATTCCTTATTAATGACATCTTATGATATGTATACATCCCTTCCATCACATCCCCCTATGTGCTTTTGCTACATTATATTCTTGTGTGACTAAACTGTATGGGACACTTGTGTTTATATGGAGGTTTCACATCTTTTCTACACTGACATCTCACTTTTGGAATTACTACACTACCCTGGTTGACAAAAAATAGTTGCTACATAATTTAAGTTTACTAAAATAGTTTTAACACTACATTCACATGGGAAAACAAGTTGCCTGTTTTGGCACTCAAACCGTGAATGCCTGCATGCAAACCTGCACCTGCAACTGCAACCACTACACTATGTTGGCTTGGTAATTTCACCTGTCTATTTTTATTTAGCTGCTATGGGATGTTTAAACTATGCTAAGGGGATGACCATAATGTGCACACCCACTTAGCTACACTTAAACATTGCTTAGGGTATTACAAATAAGTATATATTATTAATATATTTTTAGGTCATATGGTGTTTATTGTGATGTTCTGACAACTACTTGAGGCTGTATTCATGAAAAACTGACATTGATTGGGCTTTCTGGCTTCTATGCGTGATTCATGCTGATGCATGATGTGTTCTCTATCAACTTTGTGTGTTTGTGGGGCTCTGCTTGTGCTTTTTAACTGTTGGGGGATTTATCCCCTGTTATGTGTGCATTTCCACACATTTTCTGCTTTTGCAGGATGCAGAAGTGCCATATGGTACTTTAGCAATACAGGGGGTGTGTCACTCTTGCCGTTTTAATTTCCATGTCTGCGGACACTGAAATGATCAATTTTACATTTCAGTGTCCCCACACTGAAATACTGGAATAATATTAGAGCAAAGCTCTAATATTATGCCAGCACTTTCTGAGTTCAGGGGGTGTGTTTAGTGCCCTTGCACTGCTTGGACACACCCCCTGCACTTGTGTCCATGTAGAGAATACAGCAGGTTGCCTTTATGCATATGCAAGGCACCCTGCTGTTCTACATGGGCACGATCCACTCCGTGCAGGAATAGCACTGTTCCTGCATGGAGTTTAGTGAATCCAGGGCTAATTTCTTCATCTATCAAGAATCAACTGTTATACAATTGATGGGTTGCTAGCTTTCTTCTTTTATGAAGGGGTGAATGCAGAGCTATGATTACAGCATATTTCAGTAAGTTTCTAGCAACATATTTAGCAAAAATAGGATATTCAGAATGAGAAAGGGCCAGGCAGACTTCCTTCTTCTTTGTTCAGGATTGCTGCCTTCATTGAAAGCATGTTCTTTCTGAAGGAGATATGGACCTCCTTGAAATTGATTAAATGTATAGATTTGCAATCATTGGACTGCATACATACCTGCTGACTTCACTAGACCCAAACATAGTGAAAGTTTTAAAATATGAGGAGAAAAGTGTAAGATGACTTTCCTGCTCAGTTTAACAGAAGCATCGGTGCCAAGTGGGAATGGAAGCCAAGCCAGAAGTAAATAAAAATCAGGCAGCAACTAAATATACCTAAAAACAAAAGAAATAATATAATGAGAAGAATCAGATGAGAAGGCAAGAAATGTGGAAAAGGCATAAATATAGTTTCAAGGGCAGAAAACTCCTAGAGCAACTTCATGTCAATCAGGATCTGACACACGAATGGTTAAGGAGAGGTAAATTTAAATGAAAAGATGAAAGATTAATATTGGAGGTCCAGGATAATGGACTACAAACACTTTTGTTTACAAAGTCCATTGAACATGTGGAATAAACAGACAAATGCAGGTTCTATAAAACAGAACTGGAAACAGTCACACATCCATTACCAACAGTTCAAAAACAGAATTAAGAAAATCAGACATAGTAGAAAATGAAGACAAAAATAGCATTGATCACTGAAATTGCTACACCCAGTGATTACAGTGTCTTATGCAGAGAGACAAAACTCATAAAATAACAGGATTTGCAGGCAGAAATGGGGGCAATGCAGAAGAAGGATACCCAGACAGTTCCAATAGTAGTAGAAGCAATATGTCTCTTAGAAACAGAATTTGCACTTGTAGTTAGATATGCTACTGATACCTGCAGAAGGAGTCAGTTCTAGGTACATTGTGGGAGCTACACAGAGAGGATTTGGCTAGCATCAAAGACTGAAACAATACCAATTCCACAATCTTTGATCATATTTTAACTTAGGAATGGGGTCCATTCCCATCATTGTATTAGAAACTCAGAAGACGTGAAGAAATTAAAACAGGCACAGGATTATAGGCTTAATGGTTTTCTTTCATATTAGCAGATCTGGGTCTGTTTAAAAAGACAGGCAGATCCAATTAAAATATGACATTAGTTAAAATACTTGGGGAATGCTGATTGTTCAGTTATGAAGTGTTTGTATTGATAGACTCTTTTTGTAATAAATTAAACCTTTTCTTCAATGACTTAAAAAGTTGCCCTTGATTTCCTTTTAAGTACAATAGCACTAATTTCTAAAAAGGCTCTGCTATTCTACCTTTATCACCAAGTGTGTTTTTTAGTGTTAAAACTATGCTACCTAACTGGTTTTCAGGTAATCCTGGCAGGAAAATAACTGCAAACACATAAAGGACTCTAATGAGATATGCCATGGTACACATGGCATACTGTGAGAAATTTCCTGAAGATAGAGCTTACAGCAGAGACTGATAATGTGTGAAAAAGATATGACAAGTAACAGCAGCATACTTAATGTCTTGCATTTGGTGAAATCTTCTTTAATATTATCTACATTACTTAGAGTTTTTTATGGCTTTAATTGCTCTCTTTAAATACATCTGTTATATTTACCACACTCAAAGTATACTCATCTGGGGTACTAGGTTGTAAACAGACCTTCAGAAAATTGTTCAAATATTTCAAGCACTTATCATCATTTGCTGGTTCAGTGCAGCTTGACTGTCTTGCAGATAGTTTGAAACAGCACCAGCAAACTAATCACAGCCACAAATAAGCCATTTTATTAACTTTATCCAGTTAATTCCTGTAGAATGAACATTTCATCTCAGGGCAGGAGGTCAGCCAGAATCATTTGATATATGTCCCAGCACTCATGCTGTTACCCACTCACTGCAAGCAACTGAAATTTAATTTGTTGTATGATATATATTCTATATTTGTAGTTAAAAATGCAGCACATTAACCAGATGGTTTCCACTTTATGCTTTTAATTGAATGATAATACAGTAATAGTAATAATGATGAAGATGATGAGATAGCTATTAATAATACATATGCTAACTGTAAGACACAGGGATCTTCTATGTTGGTTCACTTATTCAGTTGAGACACTTACTGTCCTTGAGTTGAGTAAAAGACTGACCATCAGAAATGAATCTGTTCACCATTGTTTATAAGTTTAACAAGCTGAGAATTGAAGGCCATAAACTGTTTGATGTAAATTCACATATGGACTTGAAATAATGATTTGTAGAATGCCCAAACTGAAATCTCATTAACGGAATTGTTTTTCCCTTTTTTTATACCGCTAATTTGGTTGATTTGATCAATGTACCTAAGTAAGTTTCTGAGGTATTGGGTCTATATGGACTGAATTTGCATTTTACATTTAGAGCTGTCTTATAAAAGGGGACATTATTAACCTGTTTTTTGTTATTTATTTATTTTTACATTTTTCTGTAAAAAAACAATTGCCGCATTTAAAACATATAAATAAAAACTTAAAAATATGTCCTCATTCGTTTGTTAGAAAAAACATAACCGTCTGCTGAAAGAGTAAGTGTGGCATAATTAAGCAATATCCCATGCCCATGCCTAGGTGTGGATAATGTTGGATTTACCCACGGTTGATGTGGTATGGTCACGAGGCCAAAGCCCGAGTGGCCAAACAAAGACAACCGTGGGTAAATCCAGCATTATCCATACCCAGAAGTGGGTTATTGCTATTAAATAATGACATTATTTAAGAAAAAAAATACTTACTTTTCTTAAATAATGGCATTGTATAATGCCTCCTTGCTGCCCGTCCGCAGCTGTCCAGTATTCTGTGGCAGTTCTGATGTACTGCGCATGCATATGGTTACACAGTACATCAGAGCTGTGTATGGAAGCAATGGAGAAAGGAAGATCTCTGTTGCTTTTGTCTCGCTATGTTAAAAGAGTTTAACATAATGAGATATCTTAAAAAAAAAAAGCAACAGAGATCTTCCTTTCTTCGTTGCTTTTTTAAAAAGCTGTCTCGCTATGTTAAATGAGTTTAACATAGCGAGGCAGCTTTTAAAAAAAGCAACGGAGAAAGGAAGATCTCCATTGCCTTTTTTTTTAAGATATCTTGATATGTTCAACTTGTTTAACATAGTGAGATAACAGCAACGGAACTCTTCCGTTCTCCATTGCTGTCCAACAAAAAAAAAAAAAAAAGACTTATACTAATGGAAAAAGTCCGGGCGACCAGACGTTTTTCCATTAGTGTAAGTCTGATTTACAATGTGCACGCTGACCAATCAGCATGCACGTTTTGGAATATTAATGGGGGAGGTCATTGTATAATATAACAATAACCCACGGCTGGGTGTGGGTAATGCTGAGATATTGTTACTATACAATGACATTATTTAAAAAAAAAAAAAAAAACATTACTTTACTTAAATAATGTCCTTGTAAAATGGTGCCATGCTGCTCTTCCACATTTTTCCCCAGTATTAATGTACTGTGCATGCATATGGGACTTACCCTCCCACGCTTACAAAGTACATCAGTGCTGTGCAAAGGAAGCAGTGGAGAAAGGAAGATCTCCCTTGCTTTTTTTTTTTTTTTTGTTTGTTTGTAATTAAAAAAATAAAATAGGGAGAATTTAAATGCACGGGAGAGATGGGACAGAAAAAAATATAAGGATAATCAGGTACGTTTCTCTTTTTGCATAGCCTACCTCATTGTCTTTGTATTTTCCTCTGTCTGTTTTGTTTCATTCTTTTGAAGTCTCCAGTTTTTGTAAATTTATTTATTTTTTTAAATTAAATAAAATTAGAATTTCCATAGCATATATTAATAGAAAAAAGTCTGGGTGACCTGACTGTTTTGTTCCATTGGTATATGCTCGATTTACAATGGGCAAACTGGCTGAGCTGACCAATCAGCATGCTCATTTTTGAATGTTAATGGCCAGTCATTGCATAATACACTTTTATAGGTTTTACCTGGCATGCCTTAATGGCTATTGCCAGATAAAGCTAATATCATACTTGGGGCATATTGGATTGAAAGACTAGAAATCTATGCTCTGCCATTTGTAAGTTACATAGATAAAGTGAAGCATTTTGCAATACATTCTTTTCAGGTAAAAGTTGGGGCATTAAACCATATCATTGCTTTCCCTTCCTATGGAGTGCTTTAACATGAAGGTACAGAGTTCAACAGTTCAGTTCATAGGTTCATAGGTTGATACTAGGCTATCTGCCCTAGGGCATTTATAAGCCTAGCCAGAGTGTGTTTGGCTTTCGCCACCCTTTTAGATTAGTTGACTGTGCCTCTGTATAGTAGGTCACAGAAGGTAGCCCTTTTAAGGTTAGTTTACTGTACCTTTGTCAAGCAGGGACACAGAAGAGATCCCAGGGGTAAACTTACGATCTCCCATCCACTCGTCAAGATTTCTCTTGAAGAGGGTCAGTGAGGGACTCTGCCTAACATGGATTGGGATTTTGTTCCAGAGTGAGGGGAGCCTCTGGGATATGAATCTGTCCCTCCAGCATGTCCTATTTATTTCTGTGCTGAGGTTCAAGTCCCTGGAGCGTGTAGCTCTAAGGGATTTGGATTTCCTGAATTGAAGCATGTCCATTAATTCTGGGTTGGACATGGCTTTATACGTCAGACACAGATCGCCTCTGAGTAGGCAGTAGGCAACTGAGTAGAGCTGGAGTTTTTTTAACCGAACTGCATAGGGCATCTGTTTGAGCCCCTTGATCTTCTTGGTGAGGTACTTTTGGGGTCTTTCCATTTGCTGCAGGTGTCGGGTAAGGTACATTCCAAATGGGGCATTGTACTCAATTATGGGCTTGATAAGTGATCAGTAGAGGGGCACAATGACCTCTCTTGATCTAGATGTGAATCCTTTCATGATAAGGTGAGCTATATAGAAGGTCTTTCTAACCACTTTGGCAACGTGATTGTCAAAGGAGAGATTGCTATCTACTTGGGTCCCCAAGTCCCTAATTACTTCTTCCATACTTAATGGATTACCACCTATGTGGTAATTTGTGGGCACTTTGTTTTTCCCAAAGGGGATGACTATGCACTTTTTGGCATTTAGCTTTAGGCCATGGCTCTGGCACCAGTTATCCATCTCTGTGAGACCCTTTTGGAGGATACTTGTGTCAGCCAGAGAGTCCATTACGGCACCCGGTTTGCAGTCATCTGTAAACTTGGTCAGCCACAGTCCACCCATGTTAGCCTGTACCTTGGAGAAATATATACTGAACAAGAAAGGTCCCAGGACTGAGCCTTGTGGGACACCACTTGTAACTGGTTTAGAGTCTGACATGGCACCTGCTATTCTGACCATGTGGGTTCTATCCCTGAGCCAGTTTGCAACCCATCTTGTGACATAGGGATTGATATTTAAGCTGGTGAGCTTATTTATGATGCCTGAGTGGGGTATTGTGTCGAAGGCTTTTGCGAGGTCCAGGTAGGCTGTGTAGACTACCTTCCCTTCATCTATGGCTTTGATAATGTTTCAAAGAAGTCGACCAGGTTCAAGAGGCAAGATCTGCCCTTAACAAAGGTGAATTGGGTAGGATCCAGTGTCTGGAGGTTCCCAATGTCTTTGTTTATGATTTCCATGATGATATGCTCCATAGCTTTGCAGACCAGGCTAGTCAGGCTTATAGGGCGATATTTTCTGGGGTCTGTTGTGGCACCACCTTTGTGGAGTGGGACCACTGTTGCTGTACGCCATTCCTTGGTTACATATCCTGCAGTAAGGCTGAGATTGAACAGTGGCTTTATATGAGGGTTTAGTTCTTCTTGGAGCTCATGTAAGACGCAGCCTGGGACACCGTCTGGTCCCATTGATGCTGTGTTTTTTGCTTTGGAGAGGGCAGCTCTCACCTGTGCATCTGTGATCTCAGGAAAGCTACACTCTGTTGGGATAGACATTTGCTCTTTTGGGGGGGAAGGGGGGAGACGTTTGCACTGAAGCTTTCTGCCAGGATGTTGGCAATGTCTGTGGGTTCAGTGTATTTTTTGTCATTTTGCACTAACTCAGAGCATATCTGGGAGTTGCCTCCCAGGTTTCTGGCATAACTAAAGAAGGCCTTGTGATTATCTTTAGTGTCTTGTGCAATTTTTCTTTCGAAGCTGGCCTTAGATGATTTTATGAGGGATCGTAGTTTCTTGCTAGTACTGATCAGAGATGCCTTCCCTTTTTGGGATTTTGCTCTATCATGTAGTAACTTTCTCCTTCTGTTGTATAGCTTATTTATGGCCGGGGTCCACCAGACAAGTCTCCTGCCTTTGGAGGAGTGAGTCTTGGTTTTATTTGGGATAGCATGCTCCATGCATTCCTGTAGGTGTACATAGAATGCTTTTGTAAAGGACTCTGCATTTTGGGCCATATTTTCCACTGGCCCGGGGGCTTTGAAGGATTCCACCTCGGTTTTGAGAAGTGTGGAGTTTGCTTTTGAGAAGTCCTTCACCGTGGTTTCCTTGGCTAGGGGTGGGGACAGAATATGGATGTCCAGTGAGATTAGTTTATGGTCTGATCTTACCAATGAGGGGTATACCTCTGGTGTGGAACATAGAGACCCCATGTTAGTGATGACCAGATCCAATATGTTTTCCCCTCTTGTGGGAGTGGTGACCAGTTGTTCCATAGCATTTGAGTGTATAAATTCTAGGAACCGTTGGGCGAGGGTGTTTGGGCTTGAGTAGTTTTCCCAATCAATGTTTGGGTAGTTGAAGTCACCCAATATAATGGTGTTTGGAGAGACCTTCATATTCTCCAGTGTTCTCAGGAAAGCTGAGTGAGGTTCCTGTGTTTGGGAGGGTGGTCTGTAGCAGGCTACAAACTGAAAGGCAGTTTTGCCCACTGTTAGTTGCACATGGATGGTCTCCAATGCTTCATGCAGTGCCACTAACCTGGAGGTGTGGGTATCTTTGATAAATATGGATACTCCGCCTCCTTTTGTAGTTTGGTCCGAGTTTTGGGGCTGGAAAGCATGGTATGAGGTATAACCTGTTAGTGCTGGGGTACTCTTGGGAGCCTTGAACCAGGTTTCTGTTACTGCACAGATATCGATATTCTCCATACTGAGGAGAGTCTCGAGTGCGTGCATCTTGATGTTTAGACTTCTGGCGTTGAGCAGCATTACCCTTAGTTTTTTTTTTTTTTTGTGTTGTCTATGGGGGTGGGTTTGTCTTTTGAGCCTTGCCTAAAAAAGGCACTATGGGGGAGGCAAGAGCCTTTACCAGTATTTGAAAACCCAGGGGTGACCGGTGCAAGCCGTCCCTAGCGAAGCAATGTGGCTTGTCAAGCATGTCATCCCAGGCTGACAGACACTGGATCCCCTTTGAATGACACCAATACTTTAGCCAATTGTTAAAATTGATCATTTTGTCTTTATACTGTGGCATCATTCTTGGTGAGGGTAAGATGCTACTCAAGGTCAGGGTCATACCGGCCTGGGCTACATGATCAAAGAGCTCCTCTATGTCTTTTTTCATGTAGTCCAGGGAAGCACATCTCAGGTCATTCACACCAGCATGGACAATGATGGAGTCATATTTGTACTTGCTTTGTGTTATGTGGCGGATCCTGGCACCCAACAGGCAGCTTACAGTGACCTTCTCCTTGTTCAGCCTGGTGAGTGGGATGTCAGTGTGTCTGACAATAGACTCACCTATTACAAGTGCATTAGGTATGTTGTTTAGCCTTAAGGGCTGTGACTGTGTGGCACACTGACTTTGTGAGCTATGTGCTATGTGGGTATTGTTTCATTACACAGAATTCAATTCGAAAAGGGACATTTTACAGTTACAGCCTTGTACCTGAAACTAGAAAAATAACATGTCAAGAAATATTTGCCATGAATACTTTAAGATGCCATGATTTGTGAAACTGGAATACTGGATGGGAAATATTAATATGGTACACTTTTATATGCAGCTTAGATTTACCTGCAGATGAGGATAAGAACTGAAAGCAAGCAAACTGACATCTACCATGAGGTATTAGTTAATAATAATTCTAGGTCACGTCAGCGACAGAGGTCCTAATGCAATAAAGTGCATTAAATGGTATAACCTTTGAAGTAATTAATAATGTGATTGACATGATTCTCACACTTTCCAGCATTTCTGTTAAGTATTAGCCCTTCTGCTTTGAGACAGTGAGGATGATTTTATTTTACTCAGTAAATCTTCTCTAAATGCACTTGCTTCTTTATTCATTAGGGTCTTACTCAGTTGTCAGCTGTGTAGGAGTACCTGCTGTTACTTCTGTTATATAAAGTAAAACAGTTCTTTATATGATAATTTGTGAGACTGTCTAATGATGTAATTGTCTAACACTTTATTCATACATGATTATCATTTAACTTTTTTATTTGCTCATTTTGTTCATCCTTAACTGCTGCACCCACACACTTGGAAATGTGTCATACTTTTTCTTTCTTTCTTTTTCCTTCTTTGCTACTTAACTAAGAATACAATGTTCTTACATAATTTTATCAAATTTGTGAATTTTGGAAATGTGGCACTTTAAGGGCTCTGCTTTTGAACAATTAAAACAGGCTAAAGATTGCCAGATTGGTCTGCACATAGGCAGCAACTGCATGGAAGAAGAAAGATGAACAGAACAGGTAATATTGCAAAGCCAAGGAAAAGAAAGGTGAATACTTCACGACAACCGAAGCAAGCCAGGAGGATAGTCAATCTGTATGACAATTAATCCACAAAAATGAGAAAATGATGACCTCTTTATTGAAAAAAGTAAGCACTTTCATGTCTCTCTGGATGCTTCATCAGACTTAAAATAACAACAGCATTCAAAGTCACTTAAATACCACACTACTCATTTAATAAACCAATGAAACTTCTCATATCAGACACCTGATAAAACAAGGATACATCCTTAAAGATATATAGCTAATGTATAATTTTAAAAACATTCATAAAAACCTTCACATCTGTCACACTAAAATAAATGACAATTATGATAAAAACAACAATAAATAATACATATAAATATACATACAAAGGCAAAAACATTACTAAAATTATATTTAAAACCCCAAGATAACTATGCCATCAAATATTGAATGGCATTAGTGTCTCAAAGGTTTATCCAAAAGAAATGGTTTCAGTGTGAATCTATCGTTCAAACCATGTCCTTTGTCTGCAAATAACCTGATCATCCATCTGGCTTCCTCCTTTTCAGTATAATTACCAATGTTCCCTAACCTTTCTGTGGTGTATATAAATTCCAAAACCATGAACTTAAAAGTATGTGTCGTGTCATTCTGTAGGACATGATTGGCTAGGGCATTACACTCATTCTCTCTATTGATAGCATATAGGTGTTCCCTAATCCGTTCTCTTAATGTCCTGTTGGTTTTGCCAACATAAAAACATTGGCATTTATTACAGAGAGCCAGGTAAACTACATTCCTGGATTTGCAGTCAGCGTAATGGTCGAACTTATATCAGGATGTTCAAAAACAGTGGTATTCATAATGAACCCACATTGCTTACAGCTGCAGCATGCATATGTTCCCTTTCTAGATGAGGTTAGCCTATTAGTTTCTCTCTTCTCATAAGAGAGCAATCTTTTTAATGATTTAGTGTTTCTGTAGCTGAAACTGGGGTTCGTCCCTACCAAACCTTTTATATTTTCATCTAACTGTAAAATCCCCCAATGTTTCTTAATAACCTCTACTATAGAATTATTGTTATTCGTATAAGGAATAACTATTCTTCTCTTCCCTTGTCTGTTCTTTCTACTTTCTATCCTTGTTTCATTATTTCTCCTAATATATGGTTGACCTGCCTGGTCTCGTTCTATTCCCTGTAACACTCTAAGATCTTTGCTGTGATAGCCTCTGTCTATAAATTCTTGTTCCATCCCTTCTATTGTATAAAAATATACCGAATCATTACTTGTTAAGCGTGAGTATCGCATAGCTTGATTCTTAACTATATTCCTATGGATGTGTGGTGGATGCATGCTATCTCTATGTAGGATAGCATTCCTCCTACATTGTTTCCTATAAACTTGTGTGGTTATCATCCCCTTTGCTTTCATTAACAAAACATCCAGGAATTCTAGCTTGTTTTGAGATTTCTCACTGGTTAGTGTCAAAAAAGTTGTTGTACCATTGATGTATGTGATGAATTCTTCCAAATCATTTAACTCACCCTCCCATATCAAAAAAAAAACATCATCCACAAACCTCTTATAATACTTGATATATTTGGAGTATATCATATGTTCTAAAATGTATGTAGACTCCCAATATGCCATCATCAAGTTGGCATACGTGTTGGCACATGATGTGCCCATCGCTACTCCTGTTGTTTGAAGATAATAGTTCCCATCAAAGAAAATACATTATATGTAAGAATTAGCTCCATCAACATTGTAATCTTCATGACTTGACAGCTAGTCATCCCTTTTTGTATTAAATGTAATCTCAAAAAATCTATACCTACGTCATTCAGTATACTAGTAAACAGTGATTTTACATCCAGTGTTACCATATAATCCAGATCATTCAATCTCTTATCAAAGTTATACGGTGCCAGAGTCTCCAAAAACTGTTGTGTATCACGCAGGATAGAAGCTGTAGAGTCTACTATAGGTCTCAGTTGTTTTTCCCAAAAAATTGACATACTCTCTGATAGCCACCCTTTTCCAGACACTATAGGTCTTAATGGAGGTTTAGTTAGTGATTATGTATTTTCGGGAGACCCACGCAAAGGACTTAATTATCAGCCTTTCACAGTATGTATTGACTGAGTGCGAAAAATCTGTTTTGAATAAGGGGTTTCTTTTATTCCCTCACAGAGCAATGTTGATGGAGCTAATTCTTACATATAATGTATTTCCTTTGATGGGAACTATTATCTTCAAACAACAAGAGTAGCGATGGGCACATCATGTGCCAACTCGTATGCCAACTTGGTGATGGCATATTGGGAGTCTACATACATTCTAGAACATATGATATACTCCAAATATATCAAGTATTATAAGAGGTTTGTGGATGATGTTTTTTTGATATGGGAGGGTGAGTTAAATGATTTGGAAGAATTCATCACATACACCAATGATACAACAACTTTTTTGACATTAACCAGTGAGAAATCTCAAAATAAGCTAGAATTCCTGGATGTTTTTTAATGGAAGAAAAGGGGATGATAACCACACAAGTTTATAGGAAACAATGTAGGAGGAATGCTATCCTACATAGAGATAGCATGCATCAACCACACATCCATAGGAATATAGTTAAGAATCAAGCTATGCGATACTCACGCTTAACAAGTAATGATTCTGTATATTTTTATACAATAGAAGGGATGGAACAAGAATTTATAGACAGAGGCTATCACAGCAAAGATCTTAGAGCATTAGAGGGAATAGAACGAGACGAGGCAGGTCAACCATATATTAGGAGAAGTAATGAAACAAGGATAGAAAGTAGAAAGAACAGACAAGGGAAGAGAAGAATAGTTATTCCTTATACGAATAACAATAATTCTATTGTAGAGGTTATTAAGAAACATTGGGGGATTTTACAGTTAGATAAAAATATAAAAGGTTTGGTAGGGACGAACCCCAGTTTCAGCTACAGAAACACTAAATCATTAAAAAGATTGCTCTGTTATGAGAAGAGAGAAACTAATAGGCTAACCTCATCTAGAAAGGGAACATATGCATGCCGCAACTGTAACCAATGTGGGTTCATTATGAATACCACTGTTTTTGAACATCCTGATACAGGTATTATATATAAGTTCGACCATTATGCTGACTGCAAATCCAGGAATGTAGTTTACCTGGCTCTCTGTAATAAATGCCAATGTTTTTATGTTGGCAAAACCAACAGGACATTAAGAGAACGGATTAGGGAACACCTATATGCTATCAATAGAGAGAATGAGTGTAATGCCCTAGCCAATCATGTCCTACAGAATGACACGACACATACTTTTAAGTTCATGGTTTTGGAATTTATATACACCACAGAAAGGTTAGGGAACATTGGTAATTATACTGAAAAGGAGGAAGCCAGATGGATGATCAGGTTATCTGCAGACAAAGGACATGGTCTGAACGATAGGTTCACACTGAAACCATTTCTTTTGGATAAACCTTTGAGACACTAATGACATTCAATATTTGATGGCATCGTTATCTTGGGGTTTTAAATATAATTTTAGCAATGTTTTTGCCTTTGTATGTATATTTATATGTATTATTTATTGTTGTTTTTTATCATAATTTTCATTTATTTTAGTGTGACAGATGTGAAGGTTTTTATGAATGTTTTTAAATTATACATTAGCTATATATCTTTAAGGATGTTACCTTGTTTTATCAGGTGTCTGATATGAGAAGTTTCATTGGTTTATTAAGTGAGTAGTGTGGTATTTAAGTGGCTTTGAATGCTGTTGTTATTTTAAGTCTGATGAAGCATCCAGAGAGATGTGAAAGCGCTTACTTTTTTCAATAAAGAGGTCATAATTTTCTCATTTTTGTGAATTAATTGTCATACAGATTGACTATCCTCCTGGCTTGCTTCGATTGTCGTGGAGTATTCACCTTTCTTTTCCTTGGCTTTGCAACATTATTTGTTAGGTGATACCTTACCCTGAGGTGTGTTTTTGGATATTTAGAACAGGTAATATATTTAACTTTCCAAATGAAATGAATAAAATGAAGCTATACAATCAGAGATGTAATAGTGGAGGTGTGTTTGGCAGTTCAAAATGGTGAGAAAAAATGGTATTTTGGGTAGAGTGGATGAAAGATACAGTAACATGCCAGTATGCAGTTCTGTGGTTCATAAACACTGGCAAGAAAAACAGTGAGTTTTGATATATAGTGAGGTTACAAGTTGGAATTCATGAATATTTTTATTTGGTAGAACAAATGGCTCTACTCACTGCTGCAGGTACACTGGGCACTTGTAACATTAAGTACAATATATAATATGTAGTTAAAAAAAATTCTTCCACATAATCTGCTCTGTGGAGAATACCTGTTCTGTCATCCATCCCTCTGTAAATTGTGGCACAGGAATACCACACAATGCCACTTTGGCAGTGAATCACAAACATTTCTCATTAGATATGTTACTCACAAACTCCTGGATTGACATAGTGCTACGTCACATGGTGCAACATAATAGTGTGCTATGTACAGTACAAAGTATCACATGGGATTGAAGGTCAGATGTGGTAGGGGGCATCCAGGGGCACTGTGACCCTGAACCCTGCAGCAATGTACAACCTACATAGCCTAAAAATGGTAGAGTATAAGTTTTAATATGCATATGCAGACTAATCAAGTCTGCTGCACAGTGACACAGTGTCTGAGAAACCACAACTGTTACACTGCTGACTTGCACACTACAGTAAAAGGAATGCAGCTCTGTCTGGTACACTACAGACCCTCCATTCATGAATCAAAAAGACTGTTTATCAAATGGAAAACTGATTAGCATTCTGTAATTCCATAATGATTTCACTTAATCAAATTAGTACTAGGTTACTGTGCCAGTGTGCACTGTTTAACAATGATTTTCAACAAATGCTAAAGGACCTATCACAATACTGAGGACTGCCAAGTCCCTATTATCACAACTACCCAGGTAAAAATCGCACTGTCCAAAGCCAAGAATACAGCTTCCATGGGACCTGATAATATCCCTGGCTGTGTTCTGCATGAATTACAAAGTGAACTAGCACCATACCTGAGTACCCTCTTTAGTCACAGCCTCATTTCAGGCTTTGTTCCTACCGAATGGTGCACTGCTACGGTCATCCCACTCCATAAAGGGGGAGTGACTACAGAACCTGGGAACTACCGCCCCATTAGTCTGATAAGCCTGATATGTAAGGCTATGGAGAGCATCATTATGGACCTTATAAATAAGGACACAGGGAATCTTCAAACTCTGGAACCAACTCAGTTTGGGCTTGTGAAAGGTAGATCATGCCTGCTCAACCTGATAGACCTCTTTGAGTCTGTCGCCAGAGCTGTGGATGAGGGCAAGATAGTTCACATAGCCTACTTAGATCTTGGCAAGGCCTTCGACACCATCCCTCAGTCAGGAATCATAGATAGACTCACTAAACTAGGCATAAACCCTTATGTTATAAGATGGGTTGCTAACTGGCTCACTGATAGAACCCACACTTTGAAAGTAGTGGACTCCAAATCTGACTACCGACCAGTTGCAAGTGGTATCCCACAGGGATCGGTCCTAGGTCCTCTCCTGTTTGGCATTAACTTCTCTGAAGTTCAAGCCAACACAAAGGGACTATGACTGACCAAGTTCGCAGATGATTGCAAACTGGGAACCATTATTGATTCTAAAACTGATGTAGACATTCTACAAAATGGCCTCACTGACACCAGTGATTGGTGCCAGAACCACGGCCTTAAGCTCAATGCCAAAAAGTACATTGCCATTCCCTCTGGGAAAAATTCGGTGCCCATGAACTACCACATAGGCGGTAGTCCACTAAACATTGAAGGTGTGATAAGAGACCTGGGGACACAGGTTGACAGCAACCTCTCCTTTGATAACCACATTCCCACTGTAAATCCAAGAAACTCAAACTGGCACCCAGCAAATAAACTTTAAACCAAGACAAAGTCAGGTACCATGGAAAAGAAACTCAGTACAGCCTTACAGTTCAAAAATTGAGCTGGTTTAATAGTAGTTTAAAAAGCATGAATGCATTTAAAATCACAGCGTTTTCATCTTGTTCAGTCAGACTTCATCAGAGAAATCAAAGTTCCGTTAAAAAAACAAACACACACACACACACACACACACACACACATATATATATATATATATATATATATATATATATATATATATATACTTCAAAATATTCCACCAATTAAAACCACAACCAATAAAAATTCCCAATTTTCCTAATTAATTATAACTAAGGTGTAACTTGCAAAGTGCCGGTAAGACGGAGAGAAAATTGAGAAGAAGGATCTATGAGCATTATTATGATATTTAAAGTAAAAAAGAGTCTAATGGTGTCTACAAACACACATTAATATGTCACAGAGCGTATTAGTCTTTCTTTGTACTTGAACAAATAAAGAAAGAAATTAGAGGGGGGCTGTGACGATTGGGGAGAGATGGGCAAAGGCTGCCAGCCTAGTCAAACAGAATTTGATACATAATTCTATCAACTGTATAAATAAATGTAAAATACAGGTTTGTGTTTTTAAATGTAAGAAAACACTATACAATGTGAACTTCAAGATTGTTGCAACATTGCCATCTGCTGTAAGGAAAACCAAGCCAAGTATTTCAAATGATCTTATGAATCTCTTTAATGTTTTATAATTCAGCTCCAGTGTGGCTGGATGAAGGTTTCATGCCCATTATTTTAAGGCAAAAGTTTATGACCAGAATTTAGATGTGAAAGGTGCTTTATTGCTCTAGTTTCTGTTAGAATATACATGTGAAATGTCTTGTATTGTTGTAAGTTCTGAGCAGGTGTTAGATTGCTAAATAATGCAGTTTGTGGCCTGAGAACTCAGACCAGGTGTTAAGATGATGCAATATGAATACTGGGAAAACCTAAGTGTCAAAAATGATGTAATTTAGGAGGGCCTTAGAGACATGTTTGTTAGTAATGTTTTAAATACTATTTTCTCACAAGAGACTGGAAGCATTTTGATTTTGGACATCCAACTTACCAGCACTCTGCCTTGTGCTCACGTGAAAGTTTTAGCACTGTGATTTCTTGTAGGAATAGTTAAAGCTAGTAAGGATTAATTAGGTATTTTTCTTTGAAATCAGACTTGTCTTACTGTATTATTTTCAGTTTCTGTGTGATCTTTGAACTCTTAGATATCTCTGTGGTGTAGTAGTTTTGTCTTGTGTTTTAATTATTTATTATTAAATATTTTTAAAACCTTCTACCTGTGGCTGATTTGTGTAGAGATAATCTCTAGAGTACATTGCATATTTATAGAGGTTATTGTAATAGGCCACTCTAAAGTAAGCCTTGACTGTTAGTCATACTACCACTGGGTAATAATATTGCACAGTAATAATTGGACACCCTTTTAAGGGCCTTTTAGTAGCTGATATTATTAGTTGGGTGGTGGCAGTAATTACTACTGCATAGTCTGGGTAAAGGGGCACAGCTGGAGAATTTGTGTCAGCCTTTCCCAGGAGTGTCTGTGAAGTTGTATAAATACTTATCTCAAAGTGTGTATGTGGTGTGTCAGCTACTTGGGCAGGGACACGAAGCACTGGTTGGACAGAGAGGGTACTGGAGGTTTTAGCCTGCCCAGCTAGGCTGAGACCTGGACCCTATAGCTGTGCTGGTGGGGAGTCTTATTGGGGACCTGGTGAGCAAGGGAACAACCAACCCTAGACTGACTGTGATCTCTGTGTACACGTAAGGGAAATTGTACTTTACTGTGTGTATTAGTTATCCTTTCCTCTTCTAGGAGATGACTTCCCTGGTGTTAGGAGTGAGGATTGAGGCTCCTTGATTGCTGGGTCAGGGCACGGCCGTCACTGAGGCTATGGGAGGAAAATATTGAGTATAGAGAGTTATGGTGGCAATTGATTTTGGAAGCCACCAGTCCACCAGGGCTCAATGATTATACCTCCATAGCCCCCTTACTAAAGTTGAGAGCTGCTAAGCTTTGAAAGAAGAAATTGTGCTTCATTCACATTAAATATGTAATTTTACAAAAGAACCACTAGAGGGAGTAAACATATTTTAATGTTTTAACATGCATTTCATTGTTTGTCTTTTCGGCTTTTCCCAGTTAGGGGTTGCCACAGCGGACCTCCGGTCCGCTAATGATAGGCAGCAGATTTTTATGGTGCCGAGTTGCCAGCCCGACGCCCAATCTTCAGCAAAGGCACTCCCATTCACGAATGTCTTTCGGAGGCCACTCAACCATGGGGAGGACATGCAGGCACCACACAGAAGGCACTCCAGCTGAGAATCGAACAGGAGAACCTCTTGCTGTGAGGCAACAACGCTACTGCTGTACCACATGCATTTCATTAACTAGTGAATTTTAACAGAATCAACTATCTTAAATATGTTAAGCTGTGAAATAATGTTATTTGTAAGTACTGTCACCATTTTATACTGTCATTTTTTAAATGTTCTTTGTGCTTTTATAATGTGAAATTTATTTTATGTACTTTTAATGATTTAATGCACAAGGCACTTTTCAAGTTACACCTTAGTTATAATTAATTAGGAAAATTGGGAATTTTTATTGGTTGTGGTTTTAATTGGTGGAATATTTTGAAGTATATATATATATATATATATATATATATATATATATATATATATATATATATATATATATATATATATAGATGTGTGTGTGTTTTTAACTAAACCTTGATTTATCTGATGAAGTCTGACTGAACAAGACAAAAACACTGTGATTTTAAATGCGTTCATGCTTTTTAAACTACTATTAAACCAGCTCAGTTTTTGAACTGCAAGGCTGTACTGAGTTAACATTCCCACTGTAATGAGAAAGTCCTTCTATGTGGCACATCTCATTACAAAAAATCTTTCTTATCCAGGAAGAAAGAGGTCATAATCCCTCTCTACTCGTCCCTCATTAGACCTATTATAGAATACAATGTTCCATTTGCTATGTACCTCACTAGACACCTAAAACTGGAAAGGCCAGAAAAATACCTCACTAAGAGGATCTTAGGCCTTAGACACATGCCCTATAAGGACAGACTCAAAAAAACTCCAGCTATACTCTGTCTGTTATCGCCTTCTTAGAGGTGATCTCAGCTTGATCTACAAAGCCATGTATGACCCAGAGCATGCTAGAGGGACAAGTTCCTAACCCAGAGACTTCCCATACTCTGGAACAAACTTCCCATTCACGTCAAGCAGAGCACTTCACTGGCCTTCTTTAAGAGAAATCTTGACGAGTAGATGGGCAATAGCAAGTTCACCCTGGGGATAACTTCAGTGGCCTTGCTTGACAGGGGCACTGGGAACTAACTTTGGGCGGCATGATGCCAGAGATTCTTCCTGGGCTAAACTTATATAGACTCCAGGGCCATTAGCCTAGTACACACCTATGAAGCTATAAACCTATTAGTTTTACTTCATGCAAGTGATGTAACAACTTTATCTCAATTTGTTGTACTCTTGCAAACCTCATAGATCCTATGTCACATCTATTTTTATCAGTAGTTAATTTGGCAACTATTTGCTAATTGCTTAGTACTGGCTATAAACTGATTTATCTCAGTTTAATTTGACCCCAGGGTGGGAAGCCCACTATGGTCAGCTTCAGTTCAGTCCCCTATCCTACCCTACCCTACCTCAATTCCTGCCCAGTCCATAAGAAATCACCCCCATTGCTACCCACCTCCTCATACCCTAATATTATTCTTCCAACATACCCTTGTGACTCTTATTCAACCCCCCCCCCAAATGTCCTTACTACATCTATACATACCTTTCTGTCTATTGTTTCCTGTGTCCCTATCTCAATTTAATTTTAGCCCCATTCCCAACTATGTTTCTCTCTCCCATACTGCTTTGCACTATATTTATAGATAATCACTACCCTACCTAATAGTACCTATCTATTCCACAGGGTATCTTATACTTTTCCCAAATAAACCTTCGTTTCTTCTTATTTTGACTATATCATTACACTTTATCCTTTCATACCCTCTATTGTTTACATTCTAGGGAAGATACCAGGCCAACCTAATTCCCTTCTTTTATAGAAAATTAATCTCTCCTTTTCTATCCTCTAACAGCTTTCAAAATCTACCATCACTGAATTTCTTACTGCCCTGCAACTTGTTTTCTTCTTCATTGCTACTTCTCCACTGCCTGACATCTTTAAAATACAGACTCCTTTACTTAATTATGCTACTCTTCAGCTTATCCTTTATTCTTCTCCTTCTACTGTGCCATCTTTCATCCTACTATGACTTGATAATATCTCTCAACATCTTTCCAGCTCTGTCCCAACCACCTGTCCATACGTCCTCTTTACACTCTTCACATATTGTACCAAACCTATTTAATACCATCCCTCATCTTTATTCTAAATCTAGACTGAATAACTGCACTTCAACTCAAATGAAACTAAAATTAAGTGCAAGAATCCTCTAAAAAAGGGGAAAAAAAGTATTCCCCAATGTACTAAACTCCTTCTAGGAGTAGATATACATCCTGATGTCTCTATAGTGTTCAAGGATCTTATCCTTTAGGTGTCTATTAGTTTTGCCTATACAGAAACTGTAGCATGCTATACAATATGCAAAATAGACCACGTTTGATGTAGTGCAGTCAGCATAAAATTTACTACTATAGCTAAAATTCCTAAAGGGATGTGTAAATGTGCTGCCATTATGTATGTGCTTACAGGCTGTACAGTCCCTGCACATATATGTACCCAATCTGTCAGACTTGTTAGTGGTATTAATTGTGGCACTTCTATAGCATAATTCATTTCTCAATGTTCTATTATTCTTAAACAAGAATATTTTAGTGCCACCCATGCGTCCCATAGTCTCAGAAAAGGGTTGGGTAACTGAACCGTTATCCATCTATACTGAAAAGAGCCTGCACCCACTTTTAATTAAGACTATAGACGCCTAAAGGATAGGATCCTTGAACACTATAGAGACATCAGAAACGTTAAAGTAGTGCTATTGCCATGCACACTAAGAATACAGGACCAGAACATATCTACAAATTTTTAGTTTTACAGATATTGTCGGAGAAACAGAGATAGGGTAATTTATTCAATGATACAGAAGCTGCCGAACAGAGATGGATCATACGATTTAATGCAGATAAACCTCCGGGTTTAAATCAAATGGTGTCGCTTAAACCATTTTTAAAAGCCCGACCATTGAGGCATTGAGTTTTTTGAACGGCACATCCAGTATATATATATATATATATATATATATATATATATATATATATATATATATATATATATATATATATATAATATATATATATATATATATATATATATATTTATATTTATATTTTCATACTTATGCATGTCTGTAAGCTGCTTCTATGTGTATGTAAATACACAAGTATATTTTAGCATTAATTTATATATATTTTCACTATTTATATTACACCTATATACTCTTAGCAAGGCACATGCATTAGTACATATACTCATTGGTATCAAGTCAGATGTATTTTGCACACATTTTTCATAGATATATATTTTTTATATTTTTTTTATATGTTTTTTGTATGTATTTTTTCTATGCATGTTTTAACAGTATCATTAGCTTGGACAATGAATGTGTGATGTAAGATATTCTTATTGCATTATTTTTATTCTGCATTGGCAACTGTGTTTCTTTTCAATTAACGGTGATTAGGGTAATTGCTTGTATCATCATGTGACTGACTCAAGTATTTAAGGGAGTGTGGAATTTCAACAGTTGTCAGATGAAGGGGTAGATCCCTGAAAGCTCTAACCTGTGTACTGTTTGTACTGTTTAACTTAAATAAATCTCCTAGCTGTGGTACAGTCGGTGCTTTTTTATGTTTGTAGTTCTGAAATTATACCTTCTGAGTATAATATCATCTGTAATGATCGTATAAAGAGGAATGGTAGTGGTATTTCTTTAATATTTCCCAACAACTACCACATTTTCAATTACAGCAAACCAAAACCAGAATTCAGTTCAGCAGAGCTTCTTATTGTTTTCCTTAAAATAAACAATTATAAACAAATATGTATTACTGTCCTTTACATCCCTCCTGGTGACTATACTTGAAGATATCCTACTTTGGATATCTATAACATTTCCGCAAGAATTAAAATACTACTAGGTGATGTGAATGTCTATTGGTTGGACATAAACTCTAACTGCCCTATATCTAGCATGCACTTATATGGTTTCACACAACTAATTAATAGCCCCACACATTATAACAAGACATCAAATTCCCTATTAGATTTGATCCTAGTATCAGATCTTAGAAAATACTCACCACAGGTACAATGTCAGACTCTCTCAGTGATCATCTCCCAGTCTACACGACCAGACATCTCACACATCCAGTTACATAGCATATTTAAAAAATAACACACAACCTTTCCAAGTTCAACCCAGAAATGCTCCTTACTACACTATCATCTATTAGCTAGAACTTCCTAAAAATCCTCCACTTAGACAATGCTGCAAACAAATTCAATACAACTTTTCTTAAATTCCTAAAAAGCCTTGCACTTCCTAGAAGGAAGAGACTAAAAACAAATAATGCAATTTGCTTATCCAAAAAGAGTAGAATGCTAATGCAGGACAGAGAAAAAGCATGGAAAGAATGGCAAAATGTAAAATACCTCAATATCTCGAGAACATCAGAATGTTTCACAATCATAATAAAAAGTAAATAAAGGAAGACAAAAAAGAATGACGCTATAGTAGCTTTGAGAATAATATGAAACACAACCCTAAAAAATGTGGACATCCATTAAAGTAATCTTACATGCTGACTAAAAATTCAACCCAAACTCCTGTCCCAACAACTCACTTAAAACTGCAAAACAACTCAGCTTTTATTTTATAGCTACTATAGCATCTCTAATCAAGGATTTCTCAACATCTACTCCCAACCCTGTCCAACAACAAAATATCACCACATCTGCTTTCACCTTTAAACCTGTGCCTGCATCCTATATAAAACTACTCTTAAACAAACTTAAACTGTGCTTTTCTTCAACTGATGACCTTCCAAAAGAGTACCTAAAACATAGCAACCAATAGAATTGTCTATCCTGTCTTAGTCCTTATAAATAGGTCAGTCCAAGAATCTCAATTTCCCACTATCTGATAAAAGTCACATATTATCCTTCTGCACAAAGGAGGATATTCAAAAGACATTAATAACTTTAGACTTATAGTAATTTTATCTCCCCTCACCAAAATGCTTGAAACTGTATTCTCTCTCTGTCCCTTCCAAGGTTCAAAAGCTAGCAGTCCAATAGGTATCAGTCAGTAAAATGGCACCTCACAAATTCTCCTTACCTCCCAGTCACCACCAGTGTACCACAAAGCTATCTCCTTGGTCCCCTCCTGTTTAACATTTTCACCAACACCCTGTATACATCCACATAACAGGCCACTCTAATACAATACACAGATGATTCCACTCTCATTTGCACATCTGATAACAAGATTCACCTCCAAAAAATTACTTGGAAAGCTTTGACAGCCACTGAAACATGGTTTCTTAACTCATAACTCATGCTCAACCCTCCAAAAAAAGGCCAAACTACTTACTACTTTTCCCCCCAAATCCCTCGCTAGCAAAAACAAAATTTAAATCCTGTCTCTTGATAGTACAACCACTGAAGTCATTTCTCATTGCAAATTGTAAGGGGTGATAGTGGATGATAATGTTATATTCTACCTCCATATACAAAACTGTGTAAGAAAAACTTATCAAACCTAGGAATGCATTACAGCAAATCTTTCTCAATAATGCAACTAAAACTACACTCACTACTACATACCTCGTCCCCACACTTCTTTATAGTGCTCCCATCCTCACTAAACTCCAGACTTCACAAAAGTTAAAACTTGAATGATACTATCACAAAGTTGCTAAATTTGCAGCAAATACCCCTTTCAGAAGCCACCACTGTATAACACTATCAAGCCTAAATTGGTTTAAACTGCCTCATAATATATACACAACTACTTACCAGCTATAAAATTATCCAGCATCCATCTGTCTGTCCAGCACTAAAAACATTCTACACAACTATGTTTGAAGTTGGTCATTGCAATGCAGTGACCAAAACTTCTGTCTATCTACAAACCTATCAGATCTGCTGGGCATTGTCTGCAGTTGTATAAGGTTGCTAAGGTCTGGAATGCCTTACCTGTATTCATCGGTTTAATAACCTCCCCTACATCTTTCAAAACCACTCTGAAAGACTTCCTATCTAAAGTCTGGCTCAGTTCTTGCTCAAAACCATGATAAACTGTATCCATAAATGGGAACAATTACCTTTTCCTTCTTTATAACTCCTCATTCTCCCTTCTTCACTTACTTCCTTACTTCTATTAAATTCTCTTCCCTGTCTAAATGTACCATAAACCTGTTTTTTCCTCCCTTCATATTGCAATTCCTGTTTGTATTAGACTAACTTACCTTTAAGTTCTCTGCAAACTGTCTAAAATTTCTCTAAATATTAAATGATTGTCATATACATTGCAGCAATTCTTAACCAATGTTTTTTATATTATGTCTAAGTTGTTATAATTATTTAAACTGCAACTGTTTGTGTTTTATTTTTGAAGACTGTAAAATTATTGTTCTTAAAATGTTTTGTAATAATTTGAAACTTTTTTCTTTGGACATCCACTGAAAATGGTCTTCTAACCAGTCAGACTTTCCTAGTAATCAAATGTCAATAAATAAATAATTATTCATGGTGTTATGCTTTTTAACTGAAGCAGTATGTACTAGAATGTTCTAACCAGTGGCTGCCAGTAACTCAAGCCACTTCTGATTTGCCTCTAGAAAGGTCTGTCTTTCTCGTGGCCCAGTAGATTTTATAAGATATCAGTATTTCTTTCATTTGTGTAACATTAAATACAGTGTTAAAGAAGTGTCCTCAGTACTCTGTAAGTTATTTCATAAAATGTGAAAGCAAACTTCATATTGAGATTAGGTTAAGCTACATGCCCTTGAGGTCTTAGTAAATGAAGCACAAAACAAGTTAGAATGACAAATGCTGAACTCCTTGATTGCTGTTTTCCATAAGAAATCACTACCAGTGTGATTTTTAAGTGTGTGATAGCAGCAGTTCTGTTGGGTTTGTTTTTTCACTTTCCTTCATGTTTATGTGACTGGGGAATGCTGTGAGGCCCCCCCAAGAAAAGTTTATTTTAAATTATTGGGTCCGGTTGATTTCTCAGGCATGCTAACTTGTTGAGTTAGGTAACCATCAAATTGCCCTTTGGGGGATCATTGAGGAACCAAGAGATCATTGAAAATGTGTTCTGGCCTACATTACACTGTCAGTGGTATTCATATTCCAACCCTTCAGGAATGCGTAAGAAGAATGTATGAATGATGCCACTTTACATGTATGTAAATAATCAAACTGCAAACGAATGGCACTTAAGTCCTCAGGCTTGCGATGGAATGCCTATACAGCCCTATGTATCAGAATCTGTGTAAACTCATCTGAGATGAGTTTATATATGTTAAAAATATCCCACGTATTATGCAGATGCTGCACACGTACATTAGTTGATCAGTGCTTTCTTACATTTATGGCAGACATTGTAACCACAGAGATGTGCTAGTCTCTCAAATATTTTCACAAAAGCTTGCAGTCAATAAGGCTCAGCAGTGCTGGATAATAGCTTATCAAAACTTTAAAAGGCTTTTACTTTACTTTGAAGGAGAGATTATATGAACACCCTCTTTTGGCTTTTACAAACTGAAAAATGGGGGAGATAGAACAGTCAGGAAAAGGGGCGAGACAGCAGACAAGGAAAACTCGAAATGAACACACTATGAGTTGTGTTGGAGGAGTAGGGAGAGGAAGGGTAACTTTTTAGTGGGGATAGACCCATTTTTCCAAATCTGTATTTTTAAGGGAAGTTGGGAAAGGCTGAAGAGCAGAGTGTGTAGGAGTAACAGTTAGGGAAGAGTAAGGTTAAAATGCTGACAAGACAGGCAGGATCACTATGCTGGATTAAAAATGTAAGAGAAGTCACCTGTACAAATGTTGCAGGCACACCAAGGGGATGGTGATTAGGGTTTTGTGGACTATATCATCTCAGTTTGGAGATCCTCAGTGATTGTCCTTCAATAACGGTCCTGGATGGGAGGCCCCACTAATGAGGGAGTTTAGTCCTCCCGTGGCTCAGTTGCTGGAGCCTTCTGAGACAGCAAGTCCCACACCCACTGAAGGCAATCGTCTCACACACACTAGAGACGACACTCAGACAAGCCACACTGCTTCTCGAATGCTACTCAGCTGCAACCTCCACCAGGCCCTGAAGCTCAAGATGGTAGTTTTCGAAGTTGACACACCTTGTGATACTCATAGGGTTGGAACCACTGCTCCAACCTCGCAAAGCAGTCCCTGGGCAGGCAGAGAATTGTGGTTAATCTCGCACATACTTGAGATGGCTGCAGTCAAGGTGCACCAGGTTCTACTCTGTCTACCAAACATAAAAAAGAATAAAAAATGGGAAAAAAAAACACAAGGAAAAGAGAGTCAGAGAGACAGAGAGGCAGAGGGAAGGGAAACAGCACTATGACTCATAATGTTTATAGCCAATGCCTTCATTTCACAAAGAAAAATGAGAACAGTGATATTTTTATTGAGGAATGTTAAACAGCTGTCTGCAATGAAATATATGACTGCATCTCATTACTTTAACAGTAAATACTCACAACCTCTTGTCCAAGTTTCGGTCTGTTAGCATTTCAAAGTTATTCGTCTTCATAATGTTGCCTTTCTTTTACCATGACTCAATAACTTTATGAATGTCTTCAGTGAAGTGTCATAGCCTTAATTACAACTGTATTTACTGATGCTTAACATTGTAAGTATCACAGCTTCAAATATACAGCTTGCAGTATATGGTTAAATAACTCTTCTATTTAACTGCATTTTTATTTAATTTGTACTTTTGCATATTCTTATTGATAATAAACCATATGCATGTACTTGCTTCTTCAGTGCAGTGTACGGTTGGTAGCTGCATATTCAAGGCCTGTGAAAATAAAGGAAACAAAAAGGGATTACTGACTGATTATTGTCTGTGCAGTGTGTTTTGAAGAAGTGCAATTATAGTACTTTCAGCTGATATTGGTAAGGCTTTCCCCACATACGTTTGGTTAGACTGCACAGTTGTACACTTTCTGATATGTAACCCCATCCCCATTTCTTGCCATCCATAACTCATGAATTAGCAAGTGAAATATGTGACTGCAAATGTAATTAATTTTCTAAAGCATTGGATATTGTAAAATAGCTATGTTTATAGTCTTCATAGTTAGCAGGTAAGTTATCATCCTACAAAAGGAAATGTTATCTATGTGTATAGTAACGGGAAGGAATGCTTTTAAACTAAAAAAGAAACTTGTACAGGCAGCAGTGAACTTCTTTGGTGTCTACAGACTGATATGATAAATGCCTCTGGGGGGGAAGATGAAGTATTGATCTACTTATTTGTGAAAAGTTTGCTGCTACAGTAACTTTGTAGATAGTTTCAGGAAGGTTAGTATCTTGTAGGTGTTATTGTGGCTCTAAATAGCTTTTAAACATTCTTTGTAAGCTGACCTGAATTAGTTCTATTACTGTTCCTTTTCTAATACGTTTATTTTACATTACTACTATTTATGTGATATTGCAATGACATCATCTATTGGAGGAGTAGCTGGCTCAACTAGCACCCTGTGCTTGTCCCAAACTTGTGCCCCACCCCATCGGTTCTTCAAATGAAGAGCCAAAACAAAATAAGTCTTTGGAGTAGTCCACTAAATCCACACACCCCCAACTCTGCAAAAAAAAAAAAAAAGAAAAGTCTTTGGATTATTGTTGGCAGCCGATTTCCTTCCTTCAATAAATCTGCCAGTTGTGCTGCAGCAAATCCATGCCTCTCCTCCAGCTCTTCAAGTGAGGTGCAAAAAAAAAAAAAAGAAAGAAAGAAAAAAAAAATGCTCCATCAGTTTCAGATCCAACAGCCCCCCCCCCGAATTTGCCTAATTGTAGTGGCATTTTAGTACCAAAAAGTACTGCAGCAGTGCAGAGCTCTCAATCGCACCCTTAATACTTACTGCTTGCCACATGATTGTCATCAGTACGTCAGAAAGTATAATTTTCAGAAGCTAAGAAAAGTTTTGGAAATCTCCAGTACATTATCGGTACCATTTTACATGCCTTGCAGAAAAATGATTCAATGGCCCTTGTTAATGCAACATATAATTTATAAGTCAGATTTCATCAGATAACCTGAGCTATTATGCATAAGCAGCAATATCAGCAGCAAACAACAGCAGCAGTATTAAATGGTTATTATTGAGTGAAATTAATGTCATAGTACAGTAATTGCAATACAGTAACTGTCTGTGATTTTATAATAGAAATGAACTAGAAGTTAGTAACTATGGATTCATTTAGATTTGTTGACCAGGAACGTTCAACTGGGCAGAGCCCATTTTCAGAGGAGGCCCAAGAAGAAAAGCTCCATCATAGTGTATTTATGTTAACTGGTGAATTTCAGACACTTTTCTTAAAACCAAAAGTTACTTTTAAATAGATGAATTTACAATATGTATAAGTCTATACAGTTCTGGTAGCACTAAGTTCATGCAGGATGTAAACAGTTTTATACTGAAGAAGGAAAAACATTGTAAATAAGCTGTGTTTTTAAATTTCAGTACATAAAGGTTTGTATAAGAGTTCAAGAGATATAATGACGGGTATAACTGAGAAGTAAGTTATAAAACTTTATAGGAGGGAAATATTATTGTTGTATAGGAGGATAGTGTAATAGTATTTGAGTGGGAAAACATGGTATAGGATTTGTTCTATATAGATTGCCTATTCCTAGTTGGTGTACTTGGACATTTTATAACTTAGGTGTATGAGGAATGTACAAGAGTGCTAGAGTGGTGGATGGGAAGCAATTAGAGAACTAGAATGACAAGAAGTAATGTTTAAGAGGGGTGTGATGAGGGATGTATTGATTCAAGTACATGAGAGAAAGCTAAGGGATGTATTGATTCTTGTACTGGAGGGAAAAAAGTTAGGCATAGGTAATAATAAGCAGATTGCCCTTTTGACTTGAGGTCGCAACCTGATGATGTAAATAGCCATGACCCGGACTGGGTAAGGTATTGTTTGAGCTGGATTTATAGCTTGGGAGTTTAATTAGTCATTACTTGTGTAGGGATGGCATTCCAGAATTTAGTCATGTCACAGGGGGCATTTTGAGTTCTCTGATGAATTATTTGCCTTACTAGTGAGTAGTAGGAAGTTACTGAAAGAATGGGGGTCTCTTGTGGTGGTGTAATTCAATATTTGTATGTTTTATTGTATGCATTATTGAAAGGCATTTTTCATAATAATGTATAGGTAAATATGCCAATAAATAGCAGAGAGTGTACATGATAGTTGTTAAGCTCTAATTATTTTAGCTGTTTTAAGGCTTAACAGTGATGGGTTTTGCATGTAGAATTGCTAATAAATTTAACCACTTTGTTGTAATAGGACGCTAGTTTGGACTTTAGTCCAGAGCTTAAATTTGCAAGGACAGATGAGGCATATAAGAGGGCTGGAGGCAAATATCATGAAGTTAGGATTTTTCTTGCTGGGTTTGTAAGGTACTGTTTGGCTCTGTAAAAGGAGCCAAGTTTCTGGTGGATATTTTTAATTGTTTGAAGAATATGTAGATCAAATTGAAGATTGTCATCTGTTGCAATGTCCATTAATTTTAGTATGTGGTACTACTTCAGTTTTAGTATTATTTGTAGATGTAACCAAAGAAGATTGTTGCTTAGTTCATGGCAGTGCAATGCTTGTTTATAAAAATATTGAAGAGAAGGAATTCTTGTATAGAGTCCTGACTGACACCTATCGTAATTGGGAGAAAGGAGAGGGGAAGGCCTGAAGCCATATGACTGCTTGATCCCTTCCAGATAGACAGCTAAGGACACATGTAAGGGGTGATTGAGAGAGACCTACAGAGAAGAGTTCCATGAGTAGATGTTGGTGATGCAGTATCAAAAGCTTTGGATAAGTCTAAGAACACAGCTGGCACTAGTTTACCATTGTTTCCCTGCAGATTTACAGTGTTACTGAAGTGAAGGAGGGAGGGGGTTGTGCTGTGGTGTGGTGTGAAACCATCTTGTGTTTTAGATAGAAAATTATTTGAATTTAGATGATATAGTAGCTAAACATGAACACATTTTTCTAAGTATATTTGATAGAATAGAGTTGCAGTGGGCCTGTAGTTATTAAACTCTGTAGATGTTCAACCTTTGTGTAATGGTATTATAAAGGAAAGAACTTATTTGTTGGATATCAATCTATTCATTAGTACAAACTAGAAAAACAATTACAGCTGCAGCCATTTTTAAGTAAACTGAGGAGAGTTGGTCACCAGCTAGGGTGGTTGGTTTTGACATATTTAGGAGCTTTTTTAATGATGGAGGTAGGTACTGGACAGAAAACTGAGGATATTTAGCAGAAGCTTCAGGTAGTAAAGTGGGTAGTGGAGGTATTAATGTTTGTGAGGGACATTATTGTCTGTATAAAATAGTTGTTATTCTGTGTGGGAGTTAAATACAGTATTTTTGGATGTAGGGGAGGGCATGGTAGTTTGGCCTGGATGTAAAAGTTTATTTATAGATAACCAGAAGAGTTTTAGGTTGTTTTGATGTTTATTTTGGGGGACATTATAATAGGTTTGCTTGTCGTGTTTTATTTGGTATTTCGTCCTAGCCCTTAGGTACCTCAAAAGTGGAAATGTATTTTGTCTTCTAATTTTATACAACTCTTTCCAGGCTTTGCCATGCTGCATGTATTTGTTTATTTATTTATTTATTTATTTATTTATATAATTTGGTAACTGGGGTATTGCACTGACCCCCCTAAACTAATTTCAGTTGTAGTCCAGAATGTGAACACATATCAAGATGAAAAAATAAAAATAATTTATACAAAAAAAACAGCATGCTAAAAACAGAAGAATAGTTAAACTACAATAGAAAAAAGTATTTAAAAAGGTATTTGAGAAGGTAGTCAACAGAAACCACTATGCACAATATTTATATCAATTAGAGTAACAATAATTTAAGAGTTAGAGAAGATGCTATAGTGAAAATGATAGGCAGTATTTTTCAGAGATTCGTGAGACTAGGTTATGTGACCTGTAGTAGAGTATTTACAAGAAGCATGTGCTGAGAAATGTTCTTTAAGTTGTGTCTAAAAGGAGGAGTAGTTAAAGAAGTCATTAAGATGTGAGGGAAGATTGCTCCATACTTGGATACAAGGGTAGAAAGAGAGTGATTAGAGCATGAAGTCTGGTTTTAAATGCTTGCAAGAGAGACCCCAATTAGCTATGATATCTAAGGTTATATTTGTCGTCTCACAGTAAGACGCTGTCCGGTTCGATTCTCAGCTAGAGCGTCTTCTGCGTGGAGACATGCGTGAATGGGCGTACCTTCGTTGAAGGTTGTGCGTCAGGCCTGGCAAGCCGGTACATAAAAATCAACTGGGAATCATTAGCGGACCGGAGTTCCGCTGTGGCAACCCCTAACCGGGAAAAGCCGAAAGACACAAACAAACAAATCCAAGGTTATATGACAGAGGCTAAGCAAACTAGAGGAAAGAGAAGGGCAGGATTTTTGTTTCAGGATCCAGAAAAGTTGGGAGTCAAGGAGTAGGATGGCTCATTGCTGAACTGGCAGCCAGTTGGCTTTGGCTAATGTAAGACAGTAATTGTAGAACCAGAGCGTCTGTGCTGCATCTTTAAGAAGCATTTCAAGGACTGAACATGCATATAAATACAGAGCACGTACTAATCTCATTGCCATTTTGAGAGTGCAGCCAGAGAATGAGCATGTATGAGTGTAATAGCTAGTCTGTATATAACTTTACCTAAGTTAAAGTTAATAAGCCTCAGTCCTGATGTGTTTGTACATAATAAAGCTGCATGAACAGAACCCATGAAGTCTTGTCTATTGTATCCTGACTAGACGAGTGACATGGTGTCAGAACGGGGTTTCCAGAGACTGCTTTCCAGAGTTACGAGATGCAGGGTTAATAGTGAACATAAACTAAGAGAAACGAGCATGAAAAAAGAGCCAGAAAACAACCAAAGGTAATGAAAACCTGCATGAACAGTTTATTTTGTAAAAAAAGATAAAATGGAGCATTACAAGGGCAAAAAACACATTATTAAACAAGTGAGAGGCACAAAAGTTTTGTTGTTTAAACAAAATGTCTAAAATTAAGACATTTCATAAAACAAGTATCAGAAAAGTACATGAGGGATTTGGAATTACCTTGGAATTGCAAAATGGGCATGCTTAGAGTAAAACGAGCACAGGAAAAGTATAATGGGCATGGAAAGAGATTAAACGAGCAAAATGAATATAATAAGGGCAAACATGGCACATTAAGCATAAATAAAGCAAGGCAACTGCCTATTTTTTGGCAAAGCGCTGTGTTTTGGCATAACTACTAGTTCACATTGATCGAAGCTCTGAATAGCATAACTAGAGTTATTCAAAGAATCTCAAAGTGTGTAAAAGCGCTTACAGTGTGTGCTTATTACTGTGCATGTATTCGGAAGAGTTTATTTGTGTGCAAAGTGCAACTATTTCATGAAGTACAGTGAAAGTACAGCCATTTTGAAAGGTTTCTTGTGCTGGGTGTATCTATTTGCAAAGTGCCCCCATTACAGAGTGTTTCTTGCACTGTAAAGAAGTATCTAACAAAGTACCGCCATTATGGAAAAGTTTCAGTGTGCTGTGTACTGTTTATTCACAAAGTGCCATTACTTCAAAATGTTTCTTACTCTGAGCTTCTTCTGCCCAGTTCATTCGCACAGTGCAGTTATTTTGAAATGTTTCTTACAATAATAAGAAGTGATTTCTTGCAGTACAGTAATTTCAAGAGTATTATACTGTCTGAAAGACTTATTTTGCAAAGTTCAGTTATTTAGAGGCTTGTTGTGCTATTGGGCATAGTTACGAATACTGGTATAAATTTCTGGCATATGTGTGCGTTCATGAATATTTGCAAAATCCTTCACTGATATTTATTAATATGGCCGATAGATTTTGAAAGCCCTCAGCACTTGTATTTGTTCAGAATATGCAGAGAACTGGAGGATATTTGAGCAAGAGTGCACTATTTTTATACAAGCAGTTTATTCTGACAAAGATGCATGCACCAGGGCATTCATTTTGCTAAACATAGCTGGGTCAGAGGCCATTGATTGAAAGAGAGTGTTCATTCGTGTGTGCACCAGCAGTATATGAGGGAGAAGGTGAAAACTGACATATTGTTGTACAGGCTGAATCAAGGGAAGACTCCAAGTGTTTGAAGTGCAAATTCAGAGAAATGTGTAACCCCCAGTCAAATAATACATTAGAGAGGCATTCGTTTTACACATGAGATCAGAAACCAGGGGAGACTTTTGAAGCTTATATTACTGATCTGAGAAAAAAAGCTAAAATGTGTCGGTTTGGCGACTTAAAAGATGAGTTGATAAATGACAGGCTTGTGTATGGTATTATTAGTGCTGCTATGAGAAAGATTTTGCTTATTGACAGTGATTTAATGCTAAGCAAAGCTATTGATATTTGTAAAATCCATGAAGTTACAGAAAGCCACACAAGTATGCTTGCAAGTAATAAGAGCATGGTTTTGACATGCTCCAGAGCAAATACAGACAGCAGGCAACATGTGGCAAACAGAATCAGGCCTAAGCACATGGGCATCCACAGCCCTGTGGGTAGTAAAAACCATGTAGTTTTACAACAAGTTCTAAGACTAGTTCAGTTAAAGGAGCATGCTTAGTGCAGTATTAGCATGAATCAACAAAACCCAAATCTAGCTTTATAGTTAACTGTTGCAATTGTGGTGCCAATCATGAGTCTAAAAGAGAGAAATGTTTGGCATTTGGCCAGCAATGCCACAAGTGTAAAAAATTGAACCATTTTCAAAAGTTGTGCAAATCTAGTAAACCTCACACAGTTATAATGAAGGGTCACTCAAAAAAGCAAGTTGATCATATAGAGAGCTGCAGTTCTACTTTATATGTTGATGGTGTATCAGTAATTGGTGAAAAGGTTAATGCAGTGAATTTGTTGGCAAAGAACAAATTATTTTGTACTGTCCAGATCAATTGTAAATCCACCAAGCTGAAAGTAGACACTGGTTCAAAGTGTAATGTTATGATAGCAGACACATTTGCTAAAGTGAGAGATTGTGAACAACTCAACATGGCTAGTATATTATTTTATTTTATTTATTTTACATTTGTTTACCGGGATAGTCCGACTGGACACAGGTCCATTTACAGCGGAGGTCCTGGGAGAAAAGCTCCACAATTAGATTAACATCAACATGGTAATAAAAACAATCATATAACAGTGATAATTGAGGTAAGTACAGATATAAAAAGTTTCATACAATCCAGTCTAAACAATAAATAATACATCAGCAGTACGTGAGTAAATTTACAAAGATAGAGAGTCTCATACATCAAAGCTTTAACATTGATTAGTGAGATAGGATAAAAGAATAAAAATTCATATGATTAGACATGACATATTATGCAATTTCAAGTTGACAGTAAGATACCTAACTGTAGCATATATACAGCAGAGATAGCAGGAAGGAAGGTATAACGTGTGCTGAGACTGTAAGATTAATTTGATGCATGGATATAGCCTTGTATTTATAAGATGTGATTTGAGGGCATTTTTGAAATGTATGTTAGTGGGGGCAGAGTTCAGGGAAGGGGAGAGGTTATTCCAGGATCTAGCTATGACATGAGAAAAAAAGAGCTTTCCCTGAGTTGTTGTTAGCTTTAGAGATGCAGAGGAGGGATTTCTCAGTAGATCGGAGAGGACACTTAGTTCTGTATGGAGAGAGTAACTGGCTTAGTGCTGTTTTTTTTTTCAGGATGTCTAACAATATTAAAGGCAATGACTAGCTGATGGTAACTGAGTAGCTGGGGAAGTTCTAACCATTGTAGTTCCCTTAGAGATTTACAGTGATGGGTTCTGAAGGTGCAGTTGTTAACAAACTTGGCAATTTTATTGTAACATGATTCAAGTCTGGTGAGATCAAGTTTTCTGACTTGGGTAAGAAAGGTACAATTTTTGGAAGAGATTGAAAAGGATAGGCGTAGGTATAGATTTGTTGGGAGTGAAAAGTAGCAATTTTGTCTTATTGGGGTTTAGGATTAGTTGGATACCAGTAATCCAACTTTCTACAGAAGTGAAGGATTCTTGTGTGAGTTGCAGATTGGAAAGCGATGGAGCAGAACAGATAAGAGTTGAATCGTCAGCATACTGTATAAGGGAGGCATGCTGGGTAGAGGTGTGTAGATTGTTGGTAAATATGGAAAAGAGTAGTGGGCCTAACACTGAGCCTTGTGGTACACCTATTGCAGTTGGGAGTAAAGGAGATTGTATGCCTTGCCATTGAACTGATTGCTGCCTCTGTGACAGCTTTTAAATCAGGCAATAGTGGAAGGGGCAAAGGATAGGGAGGCCAGGGAGTCTAAAAGTTTTGAGTGTGAGACCATATCAAATGCTTTTCAGAGATCTAAACATATTGCAGAAACAAAATTATTGTTATTTCTGTAAAGGTTGACTTGGCTGGTGAAAGAGAGGAGAGCAGTTGTTGTGCTGTGATTTTGCCGGAAGCCATGTTGTGTGGAGGAGAGAAGATTGTATGTGTTTAGGAATTTCATAACTTGAGAGTGAATACATTTCTCAAGCAGTTTAAATAAGTGGAATAAAATGGCAATAGGACGGTAGTTTGAGAGTTCATAAGAATTGCCACCTTTATGAAGTGGTATAATATATGAAACTTTCCAGAGTTGGGGGATGTAGGCTTCCTGTATGGAGTGGTTGATGAGGATAGAAACTGGGTAAGATAGGGATTCAGCAGCTGGTAGACTGTCAGCTGCAAGGGTGGTTGGCTTTAGTTTTAGGAGGAGTTTTTTAATAGTGGAAGTGGGAACTGGTGAGAGAGCAAAAGAGGGGATATTGTCGGTGCATTTGGTAGGCATATGTGTATGGTTGTTATTGGATAGCTGGGAGGATAGAGTTAGGATGGATTCAGTAAAATAATGATTAAACTGGGATGCTATGTCTTTGGTATTGTTGCCTTAGAGGAGGGGGCTGGAGTGATAATTTTTCCTGGTTTTAGAAGGGAGTTGATAGCATGCAAAAACTTTTGGGGGTCTTTTGAATGTTTGTTTTGGACCCCGAGGAAATAGTTATTTTTGTCTTGTTTGATTTGTTTCTTGTAGTATAGTAGTAGTAGTAGTAGTAGTGCAAAACTTGTTGGTTATGGAGGTGAAGAAATTCAAACTGAAAGCTCAGTAGTGTTTTCATGTTATTTGGCTAGGAACTGTTACAGTGTTATTCTATGTAGTCTGAAGACATGTGCAGTCATTATTGGGTCTCAGACACAGTTTAAGAATGAATCTGCTTTCTTTTACCAAATAAGTTCATCATATAAGCACATACCCTAATTTCAATTTTTCTGAAGCTATTTTTTCAGAGTATGCTGATGTTTTTGATGACAAGTTGAGCAAACTTCCAGTTGTGTGTTCTATGAAGTTAGACCCAGAGGTCAGTCAAATGGTCAGGCCAGCAAAAAGAACAACTGAATGGGTGTCATCCATGGTAACAGCCCACAAGAAAGCCTCAGATGAAATCAGAATATGTATTGACCCAAGAGATTTGAACAAAGTATTAAAGAGACCGCATCATCCAATGCATACAGTCGAAGAAGTCGCAGCCTTAATACCAAATGCCACTGTTTTTTCTGTCTTAGATGCAAAAAGTTTATTTTTGGCAAGTGATGGTTGATCGCAAATCCTCATTACTGACTGATTTAGTACCCCATTTGGCAGACACAGATTCCTAAGGATGCCATTTGGAATAAATTCTGCAAGTGAAATCTTTCAGCGTGCAGTGGAGCAAATTTTTTCAGGTTATCCTTCTGCCATAATAGTAGATGATTTATTGGTTGAAGGCAATGATGAAGCAGACAGAAATCTTAAGAGAGTTCTAGAAAGAGCACGTGAAGTGAACTTATAGCTCAGTCTTCTAAAGTGCAAAGTCAGACTTCCAGAAGTTACAAATGTAGGTAATTTATTTACCAGTACTGGCTTGAGACCAGACCCGTCCAAGCAAGGAGCTATTCTTGAAATGCCAGCACCTGATAATGTTCAAGCTCTGCAGCATATTTTTGGCATGATCAACTATTTAGGCAAGTTTATACAAGACTTCAGTGAGTTGACAGCACCTTTGAGAAAGCTGGTGTGCAAAAATGTTACATGGTCTTGGCTGGAACAGCACTAGAGAGCAGTTGAAGATCTTAAGCAGAAAATTGCCACCCAACCTACATTAAGGTAATATGATGTCAATAAACCAATAATTCTTTCCTGTGATGCTTCAAATTTTGGTCTTGGCGCCATTATTCTTCAAGAAGGCAGACCAGTAGCCTATGCATCTAGAACCCTTACCCAAACTGAAACAAATATGCTCAGATCAAGAAAGAACTTTTGGCAATAGTATTTCTATGTTCAAAGTTTCATGATTATGGTTGAGTTATTCAGACTGAGACTGATCGCCATCCTCTAGTTACTATTCTAAAGAAGCCTATGCATTCAGCTCCAGTGAGATTACAAATAATGATGCTCAAATTGCAAAAGTACAACTTCAAACTGGTCTGTATGAAAGGCAGACTTCTTTATCTGGCTGATACCTTATCCAGATTGGCCAGAAATACAATGGAACAGCTTGACCCAGAGATTTTTGACTTTGACATAATGGAAATGCATAATTTTTCTACCAAAAGACTTGATGAGCTGAGAAATCATACAAAGACTGATCCAATTTTGCAAAAAGCTCAACCACTACATTAATGCTGAATGGCCATCAAAGCAATCTAGTGTACCACCAGATGTGCAAACATATTTTCCTTACAGAGATAAAATGTTGATGGAAGATGGCATTATTTTCAAAGGTCCTAGAATTGTTGTTCCTGCTTCCTTATAACATGAATATATCCAGATTTTGCATTGCGATCACCCAGGTTCTGAATCTTCCAAAAGAAGGGTGAGAGAGATAGTATTTTGGCCTTCTCTAGTAAAAGACATTGATAAAGTACTTTCTTCTTGTTCAGTATGCAATAGTACTAAACTGCATTTGCAAAGAGAACCACTTCAGCTAAGCCAGGTTCCTGAACTACCTTGGTCAACAATAGCCACTGATTTATTCGAGTGGAACAATCAGCATTACTTAGTATTGATAGAATCTTATTCAAACTGGTTTGATATCAATTTACTACCTAACCTAATGTCCATTGCTATTATCACTAAGTTGAAATGCCATTTCTCAGTCCATGGTAGTCCACACAAAGTTACTTTTGACATGGTACTCAATTTACTAGTCAGTTGTTTCAGGAATTTACAAGAGAATGGGACTTTGTACATGTTACTAGTAGACCAGAATATCCACAGTCAAATGGACTAGCTGAATGTGCAGTTCAGAGTGCAAAGAAATTACTTGAAAGGTCAAAATGTGACAGTACCAATGTCTTTTTGAATTTACTCAATCTCAGAAACATACCCTGTGATGATGTACTTGGCTCACCTGCTCAGAGACTTCTATTGAGGCAAACCAGAACAACATTGCCTATTAGTTCCAGTTTGTTGAGGCCTAATGCTAAGAACAACAGAACCATTAGAGCCCAATTATTCAGGAAGCATTCTTTCCAGACATCCAGCTATGATAAATCAAGCAGATTGCTTCATTCATTGAAAGAAGGAGAGACATTGAGGATACAAACGGTGAAAGGTTTCGACTGGATTGGTCAAGTAACAGGTATATGAAACGAGCCGAGATCCTACTTTGTAGAATCTAAGTGTGTGGAGTACAGGAGAAATTGCAGACATCTTCTTCCTGTACCAGAATCAATATTGCATCATTGTTCCTATGATAGAGTCTCTAGATTGCAGCGCAATCCAGACAATGTTCCTGTTGCAGAATGTGCCTTAACTTCTACTTCCATTCCTGATGATGTTCCTGATATTCCTAAGGTTGAACATTCAGCAGAGACAGTCCCAGTTGCTAAATCTGATGCTAAGTTTTATGACATGTTTTGGTTATATTTCCAGACCTATTGTGAAATACACAGCAACCTGAACTTGATTGTATATATGTGTATCTAGTTTTGTATAACTGCATGACAGAAAATTATTTGTATTGATTGCATGTCAATTGATATTGTCAATATTGTATAACCTATTTCTCAAAGAGGGAGGATGTAGAACAGAGAGTGTGTGCTGCATCTTTAAGAAGTGTTCCAAGGACTGAACGTGCATATAAATACAGAGCACGTGCTAATCGCAGTGCCATTTTGAGAGTGCAACCAGAGAGTGAACATGTATGAGCATAATAGCTAGTTTGTATATAAGTTTACCTAAGTTAAAGTTAATAAGCCTTACTCCTGATGTGTTTATACATAATAAAGCTGCTTGAATAGAACACACAAAGTCTTGTGTATTGTATCCTGAATAGACGAGCAACAGTAATGTTCTTAATTTTAATTTCTCCAAGTCTTTTATAATATCATGATTGGACTGGACCCCATTCCTAAGTCAAAATATAATTAAATTTCATGAAATTAGTATTGTTTCGGTCTTTAAAAAAAAAAAAATTATGTTTTTCCTCTCTGTATTTGATCTTAGCTTAAACCTACTAAATGACTCAGTATAATTTTGTTCTGACCAATGTAGCCAATGTACTGTAATTCACTTGACTATTGCTATATATTGTATTCTTTGTTACTGCTGATGCTTGAAGCTTTTCTCCCCGGGCCTCTACTGAAAATGTACATATATCCAGTTAGACTAGACCGGACAACAAATGTAAAATAAATAAAATAAAATTAATTTGATGTTAGCCAAAAGTCCTCTTCACAGCACAATCAATGTGCCCAGAACTGACTCCTTTTGCAATTCGTACAGAGTTACAAGTATCGGAAGCATA
The DNA here is from genome assembly GCF_019279795.1 of Protopterus annectens. Lineage (NCBI taxonomy): Eukaryota > Metazoa > Chordata > Ceratodontiformes > Protopteridae > Protopterus > Protopterus annectens. The sequence continues at coordinate 958,533,586 of NC_056745.1, forward strand.
TCAAAATATGACTGTAAATTCTTTTTTATGAGACCATATTGCTCCTACTACTACTACTGGAAATGTTTGGGTACCCTTCTTCCACATTGCCCTCATTTCTTCCTGCAAATCCTGGTATTTTATGACTTTGTGTCTCTCTGTACATAAGAGAATGTAATCACTGAGTGTACCAATTTCAATGATCAGTGCTACTTTTATCTTCTTTTTATGGGCTACCATCTCTGTTTTTTTTTTTGCATCTGTTTTTTGAACTGTTGGTAATTCTTGATCCCATGTGATATAAACTTTAACATTTTCTATAATACTTTGTGGGTCACTTTTCCAATGTTTCTCAGCTACTTCAATATTATAGTGTTTACACAATCCCCAGTGCAGCAGTCTTGCCACATTATTATGCCTTTCACTATACAGGCCTTTTGCCATTAGTATATCATATCCAGCAACAAGAAGTGCGACTGTTTCCAAATCAGTTTTACAAAACCTACATTTGTCTGTTTCTCCAACATTTTCAATGGACTTTGTAAACCAACGTGTACATAGTTCACTATCCTGGGCCACCAATATTAAGATGTTTGTCTTTTGGTTTAAAATCACATCTCCTTAACAATTCCTATGTCAGATCCAGATTGGCATGAGGTTATTCCAGAAGTTTTCTGTACTTGCAAATATATTTATGCCTTTTCCACATTTCTTGCTTTCTCTTCTGATCATTCACCTTACATTCTTTCTTTTATTTTTTGATACATTCAGTTAATGCCTGATTTTTATCTATTTCTGGTTTGATTTCCATTCCCACTTGACACCCATAACATTCTGCTAAACTAAGCAAAGACGTCCTTTTCAACTTGTTCTTCTCACATTTTAACATGCTCACTGCATTTGGATCTTGTGAGATCGATACATGTAATCAGTTTCTAGGAGGCCTAAACCTCTTTCAGAATGGGGAATATATAATCTTGGCATCCAGTGATTTCTATAAATCATTTGATAAGCGTGAAGCATTTTTCTTGTTTTCATGATCCAATACCTTTAGGAGCCAGTCAATCATCCCAAAACTGTAAATTAGAACAGGAAGAGCAAATTGGTTTATAGCTTGGACTTTGTTCCTAGATACCAGGGCTGTTTTCAGTATTAGTTTTCTAAAATATTCCTTGCTAAGTTTTATTTGCATTTGTTCATGTTTTATTGTTGGTCCTTCATCAATTCCCAATATTTTTGCACTCCCTCCTGCTCAAGTTCCTTTGTAGCATATTTCTGTCCCAGACTGATATGTTCTTGGTGCTACAGCTTTCCTGCTTTAAAGGTTGCTTTTGCACATTTATCAGGACCAAATATTCTTATATCATCTGAGAACCACCTGCAGTCATGCGTTCAGTTTCTCATTTGATGAACTATACAGTTTTAAATCATCAACAAAAACATGATGAGAAATCTTTATACTTTGTTGCTTTCTGGGAGCCAGATCACAGATGACCTATTCTGTTAAGTAGACCGCTTAATGGGTTAAGGGCAAGACAAAAGAGAAGAGGTGACAAAGACTCACCTTGGAATATCCTCCTGTGAATTTTTATTCCTGGGATAATAATTTATCCTTTATCATGGTTTAGCTGCAAAGTGATTTGCCACCGTTTCATGGTCACTGTAATGTATTTTACTTCTTCTATCAATTCAGCATCTTTGTTATGTTCCACAAGATCTTCATAGATATTTCTCCAAAGTGTGTCTGTTTCTTCTTTTTTTGGTGGTGTTTTTTTTTTCTTTCTGCCTTGTTTCCCAATTCTCTATAAAACATTTTTGGATCATCAATAAATTGCTTATTTTGTACTTTTCCTTTATATTTATCTACATGTCTTCTAAGTTTGTCTGCCTGTGCTGAAATCTTTAGTTTATTATTTGCAGTAGTGTAGCACAGATCATTGTCTGTTCTGATAATGCATGTTGTTTTTATCACATCTGTCTTTCTGAATATTTTTGGATCTGTTCCCTCTTCTGTACTCTTTTAACAGTTATACTTCTTGTCTTAATTGCTTTATAGTTTTATCTACTTGATACTTCCATTATGACATTTGATTTCTCCCCTTCATTTTCCTTACTGCCCTGTGTTTTTTATGGTAGGACTTTATATATTATTAAGTTAGCTGCACAGTAATATATCTTATTTAGTTATGTTATATTGCATGAATTTCTATGAACAGTCTTGACGACTCTGTTGACTTATTTTATCAAACTTCTAACATTTTGTCCTTATTGGCTTTCTGTAATCTGTTTCTTTCATTGATCTTAATATGCCTACCCATCTTTATTATGTTAAGCAACTCCTCCCTTAGATAATTTTCTTCTAAACTAAGGGCACATCCTTTGTTCTCCATTTCCTACAGGCATTCTACATAGCAGAACATCTCCCTGTGACATATTCACTTTATCTTCATCTTGTGGTATCTGTTGATCTTTCGTATGGGAATTCACTGGCCTATCATTCTACAACATTGACTATGTTATGGTTGCTATAGTTCCCTGTTCCTTCCCTTGTTGTGCAACACCAATTAAACTTTTTTACCAGTTTAATACTGAAGGCTCCAAAATATCTTCATATGGTGACTGATCAGATGCTTCATGCTCCAGTAGTTTCTCATTAATTTGGGGACTCATTGTTCTGTCATGCTGTGATGTTACCACAGTTAGATTTTCTATACTAAATCTTTCACTTTTCAAGCAATCCATAACTTCAGTTTCTGTTTCTTTAATGTCTCCATTATTAATCCTCTTTTCTTATCTTTTTGAATTGTAAATGTTTCTATATCTGGATGCCTTTGCCTGTATTTCTCTTCAAATAACTTTGTTGATGATATATATTTTTGTGTTGATTAATTTTGCTCTCTCTTTTGCATAAGTATTGTACCTTCTTTGTCTTTCCCATGTCCATATTTCATCATCAGATGTCTCCCACTCCTCCTCTTCCTCCTTACTTGGAGGACTCATTGTTCCATTATGCTGTGACATAACCTGTGTTAGACTTTCTACACTAAATCCTTTACTTTACAGATGTTTCATAACTTCTGCTTTACTAATTTGTTCTATATTCCCCCTTTGTGATCTTATTTTTTGTATTGTGAAATTTTCTATATCTGGGTGCCTTTGCCTGTAATTCTTTTTGAATATCCTTGGGGCTGCTTTTTCATATTAATTAATTTAACTTACTCCTTTGCATAAATATTGTACCATATCAGATCTGTCCTGCTTTCACATGTCAATGTTTCTTTTCTATACCTTCCAAAAATATTTAGATTTTGTTATTTATATTTTTGCAGTTCCTCAGTTGCTTCTTTTTCCAAACAACCAAAGGTTTCTTGATATATATAATGTTTTTCATGAATCTGTTGTATTAATGAACATAACTTTGCATGTGAAGCTTCTGACAGTATTTTGTGCAATTATGTTTATATCCACTAATTTCTCTCTTAATCTTTTTGTATATCTTCTATCCCAAAATTCTGGACTTCTTGCATAATAGTAACAATACATAATTTATTTCTTATCTTCAATAATCCACTCTGTCAACTTTATGGCTCTTTTTTGTTCTGTCAATTTTTGTGCACTTCTACCTCCTTCTACAACAGGGGGGGGGGCATCCTCACCCTGAGCCTGGCCTAACCCCATTGTAGGAATTTTTACCTGTCTTGAGGATTCTACACTGTAATTTTTTCCAGTCCTGATATCAGTGCACTTATGAGGAATAGGCACTTTTTAATCCTGGGTCTTGTACACCCAGCTATCTTTTTTATTTTTTAATCAACATCTGTCCATGGTACATGCTATTTAAAATACAGTCTATAAATCAGTGTCATCTTGGTGAGATTTTGCTAAAACAGGGTCCACCTCATGAAGGTACTCACCAAGACTTGAGGATGATGGTAAAGTTTCTTTTGGTAGCAGATGTTACAAGAAGTAGGCAGCACAAAAGCTAGGCTAGAAGAATCCCTTCTCCAACAGCATTTCTTGTAGGGTAAAAGATGAAAGAGAAGATTTTGTTGGCCCAGAAGAGTAGGGAGTTTATATTTTTTCAGGTGATTTTGAAGTGATGGTGAAAATTAAGTGAAGAATCAAGCCAGACTCCTAAGTATCTGAAGGTAATAATCTGCTCAACGGCATGGTTAAACTGGTCAAGAATAAAAATGGAGTTGGGATTCATTTGCCTTTAATGGAGGTTCCAAAGAGAATAGTTTAGTCTTTTGGAGTTAAGTAATAGTTTCTGCTATGTCAGTTAATGAATAAGAGTTTTTTTTTTTTTTGCAGCTCATGTTGAATGGAGAGGGTTGTGCAATTGCAGTGGAAAATAACCATGTCACTGATGTGTAGTAAGACTGGAAGTTGAGGAAGGCTGAGTGTAAACTTATTTATAAAAATGGAGAAAAGAAGAGGGGCCAATATGGAGCCTTGCAGTACTCCTTTAAGTAAGGTAGTGGTGGTTGATGTACTATTGTAAAAATTTACTAAGATGCCAGTTGGAAAGGTAATTCTGGAACCAAGGGGTAGGATCAGGGCTAATCTCAATGCCAGTAGGGTGGTTGAATATGATTATGTGGTCAACCAGGTCAAAGGTATGTTAAGGTCTATACTCCAGTGAGGAGGCCTTTGTCCATTGCTAAAAGAGTGTGATCACTGAAGATCCAAAGTGCAGTGTAATGATATTTTTAAAGTAGAAGAGAGGAGTATGAGGGGGGCATGGGTGAGAGAGCTTGAGAACCATTCATTTCTTAGTTTCCTTTGTTATCCATAAGGCAGGGTTGGATCTGACCCTTTTGAGATGTATCGGGGAAAGGTTATTTGTCCTATCTAGCCTAATTATATTGAAACCAGGAGGGGTAATATTGCTGTCATATATGTGTTTATTTCAGCCAGATTATTGTAGATATGACTGTTTCTGGGGAGTATGTGTCAATACAAACATGCATATTTTGGATTTTGGTTTACATGCTTCTAAGATTGCTATTTAGTATGAGAAGGCTGGACTCTGGGGATGGAAAAGGAAGGACATGGTATATTTAATGCTGTTCTTTTAGTATGTTTTTTTTTTGATGAACGGCTGGGTTTTGAGTGAATGCCTTCAATGATTTTTTTGGATAGAAATTTTTATGAAGTAAAGCACATAGACAAATGCATTTGTGGTTTACTTCTATTGGATTTCATATGTTATCCTACTCAGATTTAAGATAACTGTAATTGAAAAAGTCTAAGAAGTTTTGTTGTTAGAGTGTGGGTGCTGTGGTAAATTTTGATGTAGTAAGTTTGAGTTTGTAGGATGGTTAATTTTATTTAATTTTATTTAGTGAGGAGATGTGGCAGTTAGTAAAGAGTTCTAATATGATGTGGAAGCACATTAGTACAGTTTTAGTCAGAGTAATTATTTATGACATGTAAGACAGATCTTGCTGAATATAATAGTTTTAACTGTAAAATGTTACCAGCACAAGAGTAATTGTAGTTGCTGAAGTACATCTGAAAAGACATGGTAAGTTGCAACACTGTACATGAATGGGTTACAAATGCTAATTGTTGGGCAACTGCTATTGGGGTATGTTCTGACTGTCTGGATTCAGAGATCGGTTTGCAGAAGTGTAATGTGGAGTTAGGATAGTTTAAATGTAGACTAGGAAGGGTGAGTGGAGACTGGTGTAGTGTAGGGGAGGAAAGTGAGCCCAAGCTTAGGGAGGGTGAAAGGAGTTGGTCCAACCATTGAATCAGCAATGATATAGTGAG
>NC_056745.1:958586289-958621289 GCF_019279795.1 Protopterus annectens
ATGGGTTCTAATACAAAGTGTGCAAACTTTAAATCAGTTTTTGTGCTCCTTGTTTGTGTGATATCATGGGAATGGTGGAAAATAATAACACCATTGCCTATGTTTACCTTATTTATGCGTAGGTGGACACAGGGGTACTGATGTGTGCTCAGCAGTGTGGAGGTGCACATCACACACTAATGAGCAGCAATGGAGTTAACACACTCAGTTAAGCAGCAGTTGTGTTTCATATGTGTTAATTACAACATAACATAAGCAGGTGATTTTCAGCAAGGTGTAGTTATTCCACAAGCTATAAAGTATCCATGCAGTCTCCATTCTGTTTTTCCTGAATACTTCAATACCACTGGAGTAGAAACAAGGAAATTTTAAAGGGACACAATGCCAGGGTCTGGTGCTTTGCTCCGTATGTATGTTAGATAAGCTGAAGCCAATGCTGCTGGTGCTGGTGACAATAGGTTAAGGCCAAGAAGGAGAAAAGTGTTCAGGCTTAGGGTAACTTTTCAGATGCTACATGACCTGGATATTGTTGACTGCTACAGTGTGAACACGGACACATTACAAAAACTCTGTGAGCTCTTCCGCCCTCAACTCAGAGCCAGAGCCAACTGAGGGGAACACATCCCAGTGGAAAGTAAGGTATGTATAGCCCTTAGACTATTAGCTACAGGTACCTTTCAAAGACCAACTGGGGACATTATGGGTGTGTCACAGGCATCAGCATCAAGGATCCTCCACAAATTCCTGGATGCTATGCCCATACATGCCAATGAGCACATATATTGTCCCCATAGTTCTGAGGAGAGGGCCAACAATATGCAGTGTTTCTGTTGGGTACCTCACTACCCTGAACTAATAGGTGGCATAGATTGCACTCATGTACATATTAAGGCACCACCTGGTGAGCAGGGTAGAATCTACATTAACAGCAAGGGATACCACTCCATCAACTGCCAAGTCATGTGTAATTCCCAGGGAATTATTCTGAATGTGTTTGCTGGCAACCCTACCAGTTATGATGACTCCCATATCTGGCACACATCACAGCTGTATCAGATGTTTGCTAGGGGCCATCCCACAAGGCCATTTACTGGGGGTTGCTGGCTATGCACTGGAACTGTGGCTGATGACACCCATCAGAAGTACACATACAGTCACTGAAGAATGCCATAATGCGGCACACACCTAAACCAGAAACATCATATAGCATGTGTTTGGGCTGCTGAAGTCACAGTTCAGGTTCCTAGATACATCTGGTGGAACCCTACAGTATAATCCACATACATGTACACAAATCTTCACAGTATGTGCTATGCTACACAATCTGATACTGCAGAAACAGCTGCAGCAGGATCAGCAAGGGGAAGGGACACACAATCCCACCAATGCCTAGCTCACCACAGGTGCAGTCAGAGAAGGACTCGGAGGGGGAACCACCAGCTGCTGTGGCTGGAGGCAGAAGTAGACATGCTCATTATGCCCTTGCTTTGGCTAAGATACAACGCATAGCACATGCACTGACTACCTATGTGTGTAAAACATTTCTCCTACTTACATACATATATTAAAACTGATGCCAGACAGGTCACACAACCTTTACCACCCTATGTATTGGCTGTATACTGCCTGCATCAAGGTCATCCCAGAAATAAAACTGTGTCAACTGCTGCATTTGCAAGTTAAGTCCTGAACCTAGAGTGTATTCTTTAATAATATTATGGCATATATTTGAATGTTTTAACTTGTTACAGTAATCAGGTAAATATTGTTGGATTTCTACAGAAGCTATCAAAACATGTGACAGCAGAGCAATGATTTTACTTCTATGTTCCCATTAGTAAGTCTTAGGCCTTAGGCATCAAAGATGCATGCAGTCATCCCTCTCAAATGTACTGATGATCACTGCATGCCCTCAGTTTAGGACCATACCTTTGTACTGGTAAATCATTAAAGAGAGAAGTTAGAAAGTAATGATACACATTGCAGTTTCTGACTTAACAACCCTTCCCAAGATCAAACAGCAGTCAGGCTGCAGAAAAAGGAGAGTAACCAGGCTGCCTTCTACATGAACTACAGAATGAACTGGCACCCCACCTAAGTACCATAATCAATCAAAGTCTCACCTCAGGCTTTGTGCCCATTGAATGGCGCACCGTGACAGTTATCCCACTCCACAAAGGGAGGGCCACAACAGACCCCGGGAACTACCGCCCCATTAGCCTGATGAGCCTCATCTGCAAGGCCATGGAACGTATCATCATGGAACTCATAAACAAAGACATTGGAGATCTCCAAACTCTGGACCCCACACAGTTTGGGTTTGTAAAAGGCAGATCATGTCTCCTAAACCTGACAGACTTCTTTGAAGTAGTCACCAAAGCCATAGATGAGCATAAGGTGGTTCACACAGCCTATCTAGATCTCACCAAGGCGTTTCACACCATCCCCCATTCTGGAATTATAGATAAGCTCACTAAACTAGGTATAAATCCCTATGTCACAAGATGGGTTGCCAACTGGCTTACTGACAGAACCCACACTGTGAAAGTAACAGACTCCAAATCAGACTTCAGACCAGTTACAAGTGGAGTACCACAGGGTTCAATCCTGGGTCCTCTCCTGTTTGGTATCAACTTCTCTAAAGTACAGGCTAACACAGAAGGCCTTTGGTTAAATAAATTCACAGATGACTGCAAACTAGGAGCCATAATTGAAACTCCTAATGATGTGGACATCCTACAAAAGGGCCTCACTGAGACAGATGCCTGGTGTCAAAGACATGGTCTCAAGCTCAATGCCAAAAAGTGCATTGTCATCCCCTTTGTAAAAACTCTGTACCCATGAACTACCACATAGGTGGTAGTCTACTTAACACCGAAAGTGTGATAAGAGACCTTGGGACACAGGTGGACAGTAGTCTCTCCTTTGATAATCACATTGCCACAGTGGTCAGGAAATCCTTCTACGTGGCACACCTCGTCACAAAAGGTTTCTCATCCAGAAAAAAAGAGGTAATTGTTCCCCTCTACTCATCATTCATTAGACCCATTATAGAGTACAATGCCCCTTTTGGTTATGTACCTCACAAGACATCTACAACAACTGAAAAGGCCACAAAAATACCTCACAAAGAGGATTACTGGCCGCAAACAGATGCCTTACTCAGACCGTCTCAAAAAACTCCAGCTTTACCCCATTGCATATCACCTACTCAGAGGCGATCTCTGCCTAACATACAAAGCTATGTCAAACCCAGAACTGTTGGACATGCTCCAATTAAAGAAATCACAATCCCTCCAAGCTACACACTCTAGGGACCTAAACCTTGTCACCACAATAAACAGAACATGCTGGAGGGATAGATTCCTGTCCCAGAGACTTCCCATACTCTGGAATAGACTACCTATCTATGTCAAACAGAGCTCCTCATTAGCACTCTTCAAGAAAAACCTTGATGATTGGATGGGTAATAGGAAATTCACCCTGGGGATCAAGTCTGTGGTTCTGCTTGACAGGGGCACAGGAAAATAATTTTCTTGAGTGGTGAAAGCCAGGGTACCTTTTTGGCTAGGCTTGTATAGGCCCTTGGGCCAATAGCCTAGTACCTACCTATGAACCTATGAACAAGACCATCAAATTCTTGTTTGTGCCATAGCAGTAACTCACATTTGCTCCCCAAACAAAAGAACAGGCTATGCTTGTTTTTGACATAAGAGTAACTGAGCTTTGACCCCCCAAAAAAGAGCAGTATACCCTTGTTTGTGCCATAACAGTACCTCACCTATGCTACCCCTAAAAGAACAGTATATGGTTGTGTGTACCATCCAACCTGGCCTTCAGTTGTTGGCAACTGCATATCATATTACTCCCCCAGTTAATATCCTCACACAATTTATGGTCAAAGATATTGAATGGCTTACACATTGCATGTCTCACGCTACTGGTTAGATAAGTGATGAATTACCAATAAACACAGAAATGTAAGACACAGCTGTATATTTGTAAGCATAATTATAACTGGATATATGCTCAGTAAGTGCACTATGTCTAAATATGATAATGATAATTGAATGAAAAAATAACAGCTGATGGTTTGTTAGCATGGTACATTCTGTTGCAGTTGGTTGTGTGAAGAATGACTTCAGTCCTTTGCTGCAAAGCTATTTCTGTGGCAAAGAAGAATAAGGCATCCATCCTGTTTTCTGAAGATGCATTGTATATATCATGCTTCATTATTGGTGTTTATTCTCCATTTCTTTTGTCTGGCATAAAACTACATGTGGAAACATTACAAACCATGAGCCCGATATAACTATACATCATATATTTACAATACATTTATGTGATCCCCCCACACCACCAAGCACCACAACACTGGGGTCTCAGTACTTTTTTCATATATATATCAACCACACTACAAAGTGTAATATATAATACCATATGCTCCATCATGGACAAGGCCAGTTGGTGGTACTCACAACCTTGCTCTACTGAACTCAAACATCCAACTATGTTCACTAAGGGTACTTGTGTTGTTACACAGCTAGGCTTCTAAACAGCCTAGTGCTATTAGTGCTATTAGGCTCCTATCCTCATATAACTGTTTAAAGCTATGTGCCTAGGCAGGTCTTCCAAGCTGGTGTGCACCACATGGCCTATTGATGTCTTCTACTATAAGTGCACCTACACTGTATAAATCAGACTTGTGTCATGGAGCTTGCGTTAAGTACTGTGTTCTGTAGTCTGTGCACCTAGACAGGTAGGGGTTCAGTTCTCCCTGCAGCTGAGTATGTGTGAGTCTAGTCAGCAGAGTAGATGTGGTATCCTCTAGTTACTTCTCCAAGGGTGTGAATTGCCAGTATTTTGATACATGTACAAACCTACACATCCATTTCATGAAGCGCTCCTGACCTATTGTCTCCCACATGGCCTCCTGATGTCATCTGCTATAAGTTCACCTGCACTCCTGTAAAAGTCAGAGTTGTACCATGGCACTTTTGTTAAGTACTGTGTTCTGTAGTCTGTGCACCTAGATAGGGAGGGGTTATATTCTTACTGCAGTCAACTGTGTGTGTCTGCTAGCTGTTGCTTGACATTTCTGAGAGCCTTTTACACCAGCATGTGGGACACTTATTCTGTCTTTAACAGATACTCCTGATGTCATCAGCTATAAACTGTTGTCTGACATATTCACTCTATGTTGGACTTAAGCTGTGGCACTTGAATAAAGCCCTATCCTCTGCAGTCTCTGTATGCAGGTAGGCATTATATTCTCACTGTAGTCAACTGTGTGTGTCTGTTAGCCTTTTACACCAGCATGTGGGACACTTTTATTGGTCTCAACAGACTCTGCTGCTGTCATCAGCTATATGATAGTTTTGGATTTGCAGTAATCCCAACAGGCCATGGTCAGACAGTGGGGTTGAGGCCAGGCAGATGTAACCTCATCATATACCACACAGATTAGATTTTAGTCTCTCCTCATACATCATGGCATGGTTCGTAGCCTCTGTTTTATGATGATGAGAAAGGCCTGTGGTCCATCCAGCTACTACATGTGTCTGGTGAGGTAATGCAAAAGAGATCAGTATATTGTTTTACTGTTTTGATCAGATTTCACTATAGTGCTGCCATACAATCCTAATATCTGAATATGATGGCATAACTTATAATGTGCACCATATGTTTGTACTGTGAAATCCTTTTAGAAAGAAATTAGAAATTAATGATGCACATTGCAGTTTCTTACTTCACAACCTTCACAGCTGAAATCAGTATAAGGTTGAGACATTTTGATGCTATAAACTGTTGAACTTTTGAAGGAGAATATATGCTCAAGGTACAATGACCATTTAAACAACACAACTGCAGATATACTAAGCAATAAGTTACCAATGCACCATGAGCATCAGACAGAAAGTGTTTGTATCACTGAATACAAAAGATAGAAAACAGGGATATGGCACAGTTATCATCACTTACAGATGTTGTTGTTGTGGGCTGGGGACAGGAAGCCTAGGCTGACACACAAGGTCAGTGAGTGTGTGTGAGTAAGGAAGAGAAGAAGGCAGATGTATGTACAAAACAACAAATGGCCAGTGAGACTAAATGAGTAAGTATGGTGTATGTATCTGTAGGGGATCTAAAGGTGAAATAGTTGTGTGAGTGTGTGCATGACCATAGCCAAGCTTTGTGCTCACTCTACATCTTGGTCTGTCAGATAGTTGTTATCCGTGCATGGTAGAGGTGGCAGTTCATCAGTGACATCCCCGATCAGGAGAACTGCTCTGACAAGACTTGCACTGGCACTTTGTCATCCAGGATGACAGTTTGATGCAGTGCTGGTATCTGAATGTGGCTGATGTCTGCTAGACTAGCTCTCTTCATGGGGACACCCATGACCATGACCCACATGGCCTGTCACATCTGTGTGTGGACAGCACACTCACTGATGGAGCACTGATAGTACTGGCACAATGTGATCAGAATGGGCTCAGACATGGCCACATTGGTTGACAGCATATGATGTGGCTGACCTACACCCATGAGGATGCTGTTCCCTTCCCAGGAGACATTCCTTCATAGACACTGCCTGTTCCATAACAGACACCCCTCAGTCCATCACAGACACCCCTCTTTCCCACGTCTCATTCATGAGATGCTGTAAATGGGCAACATGATGGAGCCAGTCACACATGGCAGACTGTGCCACAGTACTCAAAGACATGCACTGTGTAAGCTATTCTATATCATTGTGTTTAAAAGGTGTGAAGATATGAATTGAAAATCATATAATATACAGCTATCAATAGATGAAGACCAGTTTGGATGTTAAGGGACATAACCTGTGAATTTTGCGCTGCTTACTTACATTTGTAACCTTACATGTAAAACTTTCTAGATCTAAGCTGACACACCTATTGGAAGTAAGGCAGCCTGTAGTGCTGTTGTGATTTCTCCCTCCCAAGCAGTAATTACTCACAGCTGCAATCCATTAATAATGGACACCATATAAAAATGCAACCCCACAGCTAAGCAAGCTGATTTTAGTTCTATATATTTGGAATATCAAGAACAAGCATTTTCTTCATGATATCTCTGCAGAGGAGTACTCATTCTCACAAGGTATAGTTCCATTTTGTCACCTATGTATTGCATATGCTGGAATGTATTTAACAATAATGTGAAACACATACTTTGACAGTGTTATCTGTATGCATTACTTAGAAGTACACTGATGTCATGGCCATGTTTGTCCAGCCATTTCAGAGGTAGACATGACTGGCAAGACATTAAAATAAATGAAAATGACAGCTGTGTGAGAAATATGCAGAAATGTTTCAGGGACAGGTCCTTTGACAGCACTCATTCATAGGTTCATAAGTTCATATGTGTGTACTAGGCTGATAGCCTTGGAGCCTTTACAAGCCTAGCCTATAGAAGTGCCCTGGCATTGTGCTGCCCAGTGTTAGCTCCCGATGTCTCTATCAAGTAGAGCCACTGGAGTGATCCCTGTGGTGAACTTTCTATTTCCCAGCCACCCATCCAGATTTCTCTTGAAGAAGGGCCAGTAAGGTGCTCTGCTTGACATGTATGAGAAGTCTATTCCAGAGCATGGGCAGTCTCTGTGTTATGAACCTGTCCCTTCAGCATGTTCTGTTGATTGTGGTAATGAGGGTGAAATCTCTGGAGTGTGTGGTGTGGAGGGATTGGGATTTCTTTAGATGTAGAATTTCTAACAGAGCTGGGTCAGACATGGCTTTGTAAGTAAAGCAGAGATTGCCTCTAAGTTGGTGATATGAGACAGAAAATAGCTGGCGTTTTTGAGTCTGTCCGTGTAGGACATATGTTTACTGCCTAGGATCCTCCTCGTGAGGTACTTTTGTGGCCTCTCCAGCTGTTGTCAGTGTGTCTAGTGAGGTACGTGCTAAATTGGGCATTATACTCTGTGATTGGTCTAATGAGGGAAGAGTAGAAAGAAATGATGACCTCTTTCTTCTTGGATGCAAAACCCTTGGTAATGAGAAGTGAACCACAGAAGGACTTTTTGACCACAGTGGCAATGTGGTGGTCGAAGGAGAGGTTGTTGACAACCTGTGTCCCCAGATCTCTTGCCTTCAGTGTTTAGTGGGCTCCCAGTGATGTAGTAATTAGTGGGAACTGAGTTATTCCCAAAGGGGATGACAACGCATTTTTGGTATTAAGCTTAAGGCCATGGTTTCAGCATCAGTCATTGGTCTCAGTGATGCCTTTCTGTAGGATGTCTGTATCACTTGGAGAGTTAATGGCTCCCAGCCTGCAAGTCATCTGTGAACTTGGTCAGCCAGAGTCCCTCTGTGTTGGCCTGGACTTCTGAGAAGTAGATGCCAAACAGGAGAGGACCCATGACAGATCCCTGTGAGACTCCACTCTTGACTGGTTGGCAGTCTGACTTGGAGTCTGCTACTTTTACACTGTGGGTTCTATCTGTGAGCCAGTTTGCAACCCACCTAATGATATCAGGGTTGACGCCTAGTTTGGTGAGTTTATCAATAATTCCTGACTGAGGAATGGTATCAAAGGCCTTGGCCAGATTGAGGTAGGCTGTATGAACTGCCTTACCCTCATCTACAGCTCTGGTGACTGACTCAAAGAAGTCAATCAGGTTGAGCAGGCATGATCTAACTTTCACAAAACCAAATTGCATGGGATCTAGAGTGTAACATTTCATATTCATATTTTGTTAGCCAAAAGGGTCATTTGCCCTGTTCTTTTGTTGGCTGGGGCTAAGGTGAGTTACTGTTATGGCACTAACAAGGATGTATTTCTCTTATTACTCTCCTTGTTTTGCATCCTGCCTGTTGTTAGTATTTCACATCTCTAGACTGTATTATGTTTTACCAGGGGTAATACTGACTGGCTTCCTTTTTTGTTTTATATGTAAACAATATTTGGTAGTTATGTGATACTTATGTGTAATATACATCTGTTTTCTTTTAGGCCATCTACAGTCATGGCATCAAGATGTGTGAATCCGCATCTAAGACCCTTTACAGATGCTGAAATCAATATAATAATTGATGGGTTTTGGCAACATTGTACCTTCTTCCTGCAAAGGGGAAGGCAAGATATGGGCTGTAGGCTCATAATATGGCAACAAATTGTTGCCGATGTGAATGCAGTGGGAGGGCATGGCAGAATCTATGAACAGGTGTGCCACAGGACCACTGATATGATCACTGCTGCAAGAAAGAGAGCAGCTGCAGTAGGCCATGACTTTTTGGTTACAGGTGGAGGCCTTGCTAGGGAATCACCACTAACCCCCAATGAACAACTTCTAGCTGACTCAAGGACCACACAAAGATCACAGGAAACTGAAGTCCACCATGTTCTGGATATGAAAGCCAAAATGTTGAACATATCAACCACATACCAAGACAAGCTTCCAGGTAGGCCTTGTTATCTGAACTGCTGAGTACAGTTGTATAGTTAGTGAATCACTAATTCTATGTCACATGTATTTATTTGGTTGTGGTGACTGAAGATTGTTACTGTTATAAGCTTAGCTTGGTGCTGTCTGACATATTTTTGTATAAACACTTGTTTACTGTAGCTTTGAAGGGGAAAATGTATTACCCCCTGTGTTACAGTTGATTGTGATGCTGTTACCCTTACCTCTTGCTTAACTTCTTTTAGGACCATCATGCCTCCAGGAAAGCTTGCCTTCTGTAGTTGGCAAGCCAAATAGTTTGATGTCAGTACTGCAGATCAATTTAAACAAATATTGCAGTGTGTGACTTTGGTCACAGGTGTGTTGTATGTATTGCTGGGCTGTCTGTGATAGTGGCAGCATTTTTACTTTATTAGCAAATATTGCACTATGGTAGTGCTGGTATTAATGCATTCCTGTGTGTCTTTTTTTATCACATGTGAGTCTCACAGTGGAACTGTGGGACCTGTGCCACCTGATGCCAGTGTAGCAGCAGAGTCAGACAAAGATGGTGACCAAATTGAGGCACAGTGGGGGTGCAGAGGTTAAATCTGACACAGAGGTTGACATACAGCCATCCCCTGCATTTACACTGGACACAGCCAGTATGCCTACACCTACCCAGTCCACTGAGCCCACAGATCTTGGACAGGTGGAGGGCGAAGACATTGATCAGGAAGTGTGGCTACTGCTGCTTTGGTGCCTGTTGAGACTGGCTGTAGCGAAAGTGTGGGTGAAGTGCCACACAGGAGGATTTATAGGGGTGTTTGGAATGGACTGCTGTCCCTCCTCCACCTAGTGCAGGTTTCACTTCCTGTGCCACTCAATGAATGTTTAGGGCCATCATGGAGGCACAGGCATATTCCCATAGATGTCCAGAGAAATGATCATGATTGTGGATGTGTCACAGTCTGACATGCGTGACTCCCTCCACCGTGTTTCTGATTCACTTGATCAGATGAATGACATGTTGGAATGAGCAGTATCTGTGATGGAATGTCTGTTGGGAGGGGAACGACATCCACATGGGTGTAGGTCAGCCACATCATCTGCTGTCAGTCAACTTGGCTGTACATGATCATGCTCCCATAGTGGCAGTACTTCCACTGCTACATCAGTAACTGTACTGTCCACAAATAGATGTGTCAGGCTATGGGGTTGAGGTCCTGGACATTCCCATGAAGGGACCTTGTTCAGCAGACAGCAGTCATGTTCAGGTAACAGCACTGCATCTGAGCATAGTCCTGGAGATCAGTGTGCCAGTGCAACTCCTGGCAGAGCCAGTTCTCATTGTCAGGGACAACAACAATGAACTGCCACCACTACCATGCATGATTCACACCACTCCAACATAACAAGATATGCAACTAGCACTCAGCCTGGTTGTGTTCATGCACACACTCATACACCAGTTTCACCTGGAAGATCCCAACAGACACACACACACACACACACACACACACACACACACACACACACACACACACACACACACACACACACACACACACACACACACACACACACACACACACAACAGTTATTCATTTTCTGTATCTGCCCATTTGTTATTTTGTCCAAATGTCTGCCTTCTTACTCAAACACACTCATCAACCTTCTGTGTCATCCTAGGCTTCCTGCCCCCCCCATACTACACCCTGTGCAAGTGATGCCAACTGTGCCATATCCCTGTGTACTACCTTTCTGATCATTGCTACAAAATCTGTCTCATGCTCATTGTGCATAGCTAACTTAGTGCTTACTATAGCTGCATTTTTGTTGGAGAACTTTTTATTGTATCTGTGACTTTGATTGCTGTTGTAAGAGTTGTGAATTCCGAAAGCACAATGTGTATCATCCCTTTGTAATTTCTTTCTGTATTGACCACCACGCAACACCCTGTTCAAGTGATGATAACTGTGCTGTATCCCTGTTTTCTATGTTTTGGATTCAGGGAGACAAAAGTTAAGTGGCTGATGCTCAGGGTGCATAGTTAACTTCCTGCTTAGTATATCTGCAATTGTGGTGTATAACTTGTCATTGTACCTTTAACTTATATTGGCCTTGGAAAGACTGACAGTTGATAGCATCAGTGTGTCAGAATTTTATCTCTTATGTGGGTTGTGAATTAAGAAACTGCAATGTGTATAATTACTTTCTAACATATCTCTTACAAGATTTTCCATTCCAAATATCTGGTGCACATCATAGTTCACGCCATGATATTCAGAGCTTAGGGTTGTATGACAGCATGGCATTTGCTTTTCCCTTTCTTTAGTTTTCTTCATTTCATTTTTTGTTTTGGCCACTGTTTGTGCAATGTGCCGCATAGCACAAAAACTGGAAGTGGAGAAACTGGACCAAAATTAGTAAAATAGGGGATGTCATGCAACTGGTCTGTTGGCAGTATATTGCTGCTGTGTGGAATGGCATGGCCTTTAATTTTGCCTAAAACACATGTAGTATGTATGCGTCAGAATAGTATTGTTATTGTAACATTAAAAGTTAAAGACAGCTTTTTTGTATTTAATACATTTGTATCAAATTGAGCATGCATCTCTCAACTATAAAAGGAAAATAAGCATGCATTAGTCTGTAGGCCAAAACAACAGTACAGTATTAGTGAGTAGTCAGAGGTTATGGGTTCAAAAAACGCACTTCCAAACTCTACAATACTGTTAAATTTTCATCAATATTGCAGTGTAACTTCAGATATCTATACCAGTGGCACAAATGATCTGCTGTAAACTGCAATCAGTATAATGTGGACACGCATATGTAGAATATATGCACACATCAAGGATTTCTTGCTGCAATGTGTAGTCTAGTATGCAACTGTTATGAGCTGTGTAGTCTTAAAAGTAAAAAAAGGTATTTTTTAGGAGGTGGTAGTCACAAAAGTAAAGTTAAAAGAGTAGAGTCCAAAAATTGTATTAATGCATTGTATGTTACATATGAAGTTACTAATGTCATCCCTTTTATTCTCTTAGCTTCTTTTTTATTTTTTTTTTTTTTTTTTTTTTTTTTCACACCACACACAGGAGGTAGGTCTGTCCCACTGGATCCTCTTTCCACCACTTCACCGGTTACAGCACCACTGGCCAGCATGTCTGGGATGCAACCAGGGAGCATCCAATCTGTTGCCCCTGCACTGCCTGCTAATCCTGGTTTTGTACAAGGATGGACAAAATACCAAATAACCTGATGTTTTGCCATTGTGTATGTGTTTTAGGCAAAAGTGAAGACCATGCCAGTCCACATAGCAGCAATACACTGCCAACAGACTAGTTGCATGGCATCCCCTATTTTACTAATTTTATTTGTCAGGGTACTTCACTTCCAGTGTTTGCTCTAAATGGTGCATCGTGCAAGCAGTGGTCAAAATAATTTAAATGAAGAAAACTAAAGAAGGAGAAAAAAAATGGTATGCTCTCATACAATCATTGGGCAGAATCCGTGCTCTCTGTGTCATAGCTCTTAACCTCCATCTCCAAAATGAAGAACCATAGCACTCATAATGTGAACAACTGGGCAAGATGTGGAAAACATGTTAATGACTTACTAACATCTGAAACTAGGAAGGTTATATTATGGTAAAAATGTGCTGGATTTACTTGCATAAAAGATCTTTTAATGAATTATGATTCATTTCTATTTACCCTGGATATCAGTGAAAATTTTCATAACACTGGATGGGTGACAGATTGTTTCAGCATGGAATTTCATACAACATGAACTTTTAAGACCCCGAATGAGGTATGTTCTGCATAATGAGGCACAATTGAGATGCATGATATGTGTAGTCCTGGTGGTCATTGTGCCATTTCACAACAATTTGTCCACCGGAGCTGCTTGGACTTCCACAGAATTGCTATCCATATTCCCTTTTAAGCTTTCATGGCCAGCAACCTTACATAGAAATGCTATCCGCATTTACCTAAGAGGCTTCTTTCCCAGCAACACTACTGCGAGCTGCAAAACCTTGTTTAGGCACACTGCTCCTCATTAATATGCATTGCACTATGCATTGCAATGAGCAACATCATGTCCATGGTAGAACTCTGTGTAGGCTCTGCACAAAGCCTATACAGAGTTTATTGAGTCCCGGATATGTAGCTCAACATCTATTTCTTGTGTACAGTCCAAACTTCTGGATAAAGAAACAATGTTTTTAAAGTACCACTTCTCACAAGAGTACTAAGTGAAGATATCTGTCAGAGCTAACTCTGAAGACAAGCATGGCCTTGCTGCCAGGAACAGGTGTGCTAAGACATAGCTCAAGGGCATGCTACTGCCACTGGTAGAGATGGTTACTGTGCTTAAGGATACACATAAATAAATTTGCTAGTATATGTGAATGGTGGAGGCCTGAGACAATGCTACTGAGAATCTCATGTGCAGTATGGTTGTCCACATGGCATTCTTGTAAACTTCCATACAAGCATTGGCATCCTTGTAAGCTTTCATCCATGATTAGTAAAGATGTGCCAGGCACACATTAGGGCACTGCTGGGTGTGGATGAGGAAGTTACTGGCATGTGTCATAAATGAGTAGGCCAGACACCACATATATCTTAAGAAAGTGCCAAAGACATTTGTGTGGATTCCATGAAAAAGGAGACAGGCCTTATCAGACATACACAATACATGGCAGGACCTCTCAGTCAAGGTCTAGATCCTGAAGCACTGTTAGGGCAATGTCAAGATATTCACCTGCATACAATAGAGTCCATCACTGGAGCCACTCACTATCAAGTTCACATACCAGCACTTTCTTATAATCTCTGGGTCCATCATAAACACTACCTCTGGGAAACATTGTCTATCAGACCTTCCTAATGTAACTGAAATTTTGAAGAGCTGTAACATATAAGTTACTCATCAGGAAAATGCTTTGCAAACTGGAATAGGTGACATAACATCATACATGCTCTAAAACAGATGTTGAAATTGCTGCTTGTCCCTAAAAAAAATAAATAAATAAATAAAAGCTACAAAAAAGTCAAAGACAACAGGAGAAACAAAGGCCCATTTCATGATGGGAAATGAAAACACATTTCCTTTAACAAGTAAATACATCAGTAACACGTCAATCAATTACTCAGACTACAACCTTACATTTTTCTCACAATACCTGCTACCTTACAGTTCTTGTAAACTCTGCCAGTATAACCAGCACACATGCTACTGACCACAAAGCACTATACAAAAACAATGGCTAGTAACATTGAGTATGTAATTTGTCTATAGTATGAGAAGAAATGCCTGATGTGCAGTGTAAGTTAAGCATGCATAACTCAACATAGCCCTCAAGTAACACTGCATGCATCAAATAATAAGTCTAGCTTTGCACTGCTATGAAGCAAATGTTAAGGTCTGTATTGGTGAGCTAGATGTCACTGCTTTACTTGTACAGCTGTGAGCCATACATGGATGCCCAGGTGAAACTGTAGCACAGCCATGTACCATGCATCAGCCTGCTGGAGGGGTTGCCATGCTGCTGCCTTCATCTGGCCAGCGTTACTACTGTCACTGATAAGATAAATGAAAGTGAACGTGTCATTGCCACTATGGGTGACTGACTTTGGGATTTATGACTAAGACCAATACATGATCATATTATATAGAATGAAGCAGACTGTAAACATTTGGTTTGCAGTAACAGTGTCATACTGAAGGACTCCCATTCATTCAAGCAATGGAAACAGTCTTTGAGCAGGCCCATCACTTGCTTAGTGACTATCCATGTCTGAAACAGGGTTGTATTAAACCAATCCTCAGTAGTTTTCCCTGGGTTATGAACTGGTGTAATTAGCCAAGGATTCAGTGTATAGCCTGCATCACTGGGAAAACAAACAGAGAGGAGATATATAACAAAATGGAATGTTACTCAATACTACTTGTGCCACTACATAGATAGAGAAATAATTATGGTTAACAATGTAATAATTTTACTTATCACCTAGGTGACCATAAAGACTCCTACAATGCAGGAAGTGGCAGTATAGAGAACTTGTGAGCCAAAGGTGAGAATCATGGACGCTGCCAAAATGCTGAGTTGAGCCTTTCATTACACACCCCAGGCATCCCATGCTAATTGATAGTAGATGAAATTGTATCCCTTCTTGTTGCAGTACCTCTCCCCCTTTGATGCAAATAGGACCCTAATAGCACCATGGGTGCAATCCATCACACAAAAAACATTCTGTAGAATGTATGTACGGTACTGGTGTGGTCCTGTGGGCAACACCATGAAATAGATATGTTCATCTTCACATGCCAAGAGTACATCAAGGAATTACTGCCATATCCTCAAGGCAGATAACTGTGAGATAACTCATGTGTCCATACTCTGTCTCTGAGAGGTCCCTATGGCAAGTATCATGAGATCTGTATACACCTCGGTATCCACAGTGATAGAAAGGTAACACTAACCCCAGTTCAATTTTATTGTCCGCCAAAACCCTTATTATATCCATGTCCACCCTAAATATGTCCAGTAAATCCTGTTCAGTGAAGCTCAGGATCATAGGATTATGGGAGGTTATTAGTCTAATGGCCCTAGGGCCCTTACAAGCCTAGCCAAGAGATTATCCCCAAAAAAGAAACCTCAGTCAGCACCTGTCGCCCCTGTCAATGAGGGACAAAGATGCAACCTCTGGGACAAATATGTGGTTTCCATCCACTCATCAAGGTTGCACTTGAAGAGGGTCAGCAAGGTACTCTGTTTGACATGTATGGGAAGTCTATTTCAGAGACAGGGTAGCCTCTGGGAGACAAACCTGTCTCTCCAGCAGGTTTTGTTGGTGTCACATATTAGATTTAGGGCTATCAAGCGGGTAATGCGTGAGGATTTAGACTTACTGATATGGAGCATCTCTAGTAGGGCAGGGTCCGATATTGCCTTGTGGGCAAGACACAGGTCACCTCTGAGCAATCTGTATAATACTGAGTGGAGTGATAGTGATTTCAGCCTGTCCACATAGGACAGGTATTGGTGGCCATGGATTCTCTCTGTGACCTTTCCAGCTGGTACAGGTGTTTGTAGAGGTACTTACCAAACAGGGCATTATACTCAATTATAGGTATAATGATGGAGGATTACAGAGAGGTAATAACCTCCCTTTTTCTGGATACAATCCCTTTACTTATGAGATGAACCAAGTAAAAGGATTTTCTGACCACTGCCACTACATGATGGTCAGATGTGAGATTGTTGTCAACCTGAATAACCAGGTATCTCACCACAGGTTGAGTGCTTAGGGGATTGCCATTGATGTGGTAATCAGCAGAGGCCATGTTTTTGCAGAATGGTATGATAATACATATTTCTGCGTTTAACTTAAGACCATGACTTTGGCACCAGTTATGTGTAACTGTGAGACCCTCTTGCAGTATGTTAACATCATTTGGGCAGCACCCAACTTACAGTCATCTGCAAACTTGGTCAGCAACAGGCCCTTTGTCTTTGCCTGGACCTCTGAGAAGTAGATGCTAAACAGTAGGAGTCCCAGGACAGATCCCTGGGGAACACAACTAGTGACAGGTCTGCTGTCAGAGGTGATGGCACCTATTTTGACCTTGTGGGTCCTATCTGTTAGCCAGTTGGCCACCCATCTGATGAGATAGGGATTAACACCAAGTTGTGTTAGCTTTTTGATGATGCCCAAGTGGGGGAGTGTGTCAAAGGCCTTGGCCAGGTCAAGGTAAGCTATATTTACTGACTTTCCCTCATCCAGGGCATTGTTGACAGTCTTAAAGAAGCCAACTAGGTTCAATAGGCAAGATCTGCCCCTGATGAATCCGAATTGGGTGGGGTCAAGTGCTTGGAGATTGCCTATGTCCTTTGTTTATGAGATACATAATAATACACTCCATGGCTTTACAGATAGTTTCCCAGGTCAGTAGTGGCACCACCTTTGTGCAAAGGTATGACAATAGCAGTTCTCCACTCTGCTGGAATGAAGCCTGTAATTAGGCTGTGGTTAAACAGGGTGGTGCAGAATACAGCCTGGGATACTATCAGCTCCCATGGAAGCTGTGGTCTTTGCCTTGGATAGGCCTGAGTTATTTCCCTATATCTCCTTCTCCTGGGTTGATGAGCAGCACTAATCATACTAGATTTAAGCACAGCAGAGACCATCAGCTCAATGTGCAAGCAGTAATGCTTGCAGTAAAAGCAAGCATCTTCTCCAGTTGCAAAGTGACTGGAAATATAAACCATCTGTGCCTCACATCCACAAAATGACTATGAATCACACAATAGAGGAACAGATCCCATTTACGTAACTGATTTTTTAACACATCTCTCCTTTGCATTTTGTTATTGCCAGACTTACTTATGCCTTTGTAAATCAGTTTCCAACTGCATTACTTAAGAGCAAGTAAGAGAGTACAGCCATCACACATACTATCTCTGCTTAACTGTAACAGGTATGAATATCTAACTATGTGTCTTATATGCTAGAAGTTTAAAAGTGACTCTTGACATAATAAAGTTGCAAGTTATCTTTAAAGTTAAAGTTTGCTGATGACTGCAAGTTGGGTCAAGCCTTTTACTTGGTTCATCTCATAAGAAAAGGGATTGCACCCAGAAAAAAGGAGGTTATTACCTCTCTGTACTCCTCCCTCATTAGGTCAATAAGTGAGTATAAGGGCCCCATTTGGTATGTAACTCTCCAAAAACCTGCACCAACTGAAAAGACCACAGGAATACCTCACAAAGAGAATACATGGCCTCCCAACACCTGTCCTATGTGGACAGGCTCAAATCACTATCACTGTACTTGGTATCATACAGATTACTCAGAGGTGATCTTCGTTTCACCTACAAGGCAATATTGGACCCTGCCCTACTAGGGATGCTCCATATCCATAAGTCTAACTCCTCATTCATTACCCACTTGAAAGGCCTAAATCTAATATGCAACATCAACAAAATCTGCTGGAGAGACGGGTTTGTCTCCCAGAGGCTGCTCCATCTTTGGAATAGACTTCCCATAGATGTCAAATAGAGTACCTCACTGATCTTCTTCAAATGCAACCTTGATGAGTAGATTGGAAACCACAGATTTGTCCCAGGGGTTCCAACTGTGTCCTTCATTGATAGGGATGTCAGGTGCTGACTGAGGTTTCTTGTTTGGGGAAAAACTCTTGTCTAGGCTTGTAAGGGCCATTAGCCCAGTAACCTCCTATGATCCTATGATCAGAAATTGGATTGTGACAGTTGATTCTGGTAAGTTATGTTGAAACATCACCCCTCCCACACAACCACAGCTACATACACACACACACACACACACACACACACACACACACACACACACACACACACACACACACACACACACACACACACACACACACACACACACACACACACACACACACACACACACACACACACACACACACACACACATATGCTCATTCACATGCATGCACACATAAACAAAGAACCACTCTTAACCATCAGCTTCTTACAATTCAACACGGGTTTCTTTGCAAGGGAGATGAACAAAATATTTGATCATCTTACAAACAGGTAGCAATAGCTAATTTAAACAAAATGCAGTCTAAAACACGTTGTGAAAAATAACAGTTTGGGATGGCTTCCTTCTCATGCAACACAGTTCACAAAGTCTCTTAATTAGCTCAAAATATCCACAGGTATTTCTCTTTATCATGTTCAAAGCACAAGTAGTAACAATATCACAGGTAAGAAAGACTCCCCAAATCTTTCCATGCAGGAAAAATAAATTCCATAGGTCCAACAGCCTTTTCCATATTTTCTTCTTAGGAAAGCAGCTCCACTCTTCTAAATGTGTCTTCTTCCATTTGAGTTACTAGGAACTCCTCTCCAGAAATCCCTACTGGGTTAGAGGTAAGCTTCACTGACAAACCTATTGACCCAAGGCCTCATAGACGTATCTGGGTTTACCTCACATGACTTAATATTTCCTCCCTGGAATGTGGGTTCAGTTAGGACTATCATAACTACTGCTCTCACCTAACATTTGAAACTAGCTACAAGTCTGAATTATTGTGCTCCCTTAAGAGCAAATATTAAAATAGCTTCTGCTAGAATGTTCATGTCAATATCTGCTAGTAAAGCTTTATGAAATCAAATCTTAGCCAAAAGGTGTGGCAACTACAATTGTCTAATAGTTGTATAAAAATGCCATATTGCTTACATAGTCATTTTCTTTCTTGCATTTTTTAGGAAGGGTTCACAATAGAAGAGATACCTTTTAAAATGCCTGAGAAACACCTGCCAACTGCTGCAAGCTTCCTGTCTTGTATTCCTTTCAGACAGTGTAGGAATGCATGGAATAGTTTTGTAAAAAAGTATTTTTTTATTAAGATCCTTAGCAAATCAGCATACCTAATATTGCTTCAGATAAAAGGTGGCATAGATCAAAAACTGTGATAATTGTGGTGTCAACCATGAATCTATAAGAGAAAAGTGCTTAGCATTTGGTCAGCAGTGTCACAAGTGTAAAAAATGGATTCATTTTCAAAGGGTTTGCAAGTCAAGTAAACCTCACTCAGTTGCAAAGAAAGGTCAGAAAAGCAAGTTGATCATATAGAGAGCTGCAATTGTACTTTCTATATAGATGGTGTATCAGTAATTGGTGAAGAAGTTAATGCAGTAGATTTATTAGCAAAAGGCGAAGTGTTTTGTACTGAACTGATCCATGGCAAACCCATCATCCTTAAAGTAGACACTAGTTCAAAGTGTACTGTTGTGTCAGCAGAAACAGTTGCTAAAGAAAGAACTGGTGAACAACTTAATGTGGCTAGTTGTGCAAGACTTGTTGCATATGGAGGTGAAAAAATTCAAACTGAAGGTTCAGTAGTGCTTTTATGTTATTTGGTTGGGAACAGTTACAAGCTGTTGTTTTATGTAATATGAGCACCTGTGCAGTCATTATTGGGTCTCACAGACAGTTTGAGAATGGACTTGCTTTCTTTCACTAAAGACATTCATCACATAAGCACAGAATATGTTGATGTTTTCGATGACAAGCTAGGCAAGCTTCCAGTTAGATATGCCATGAAGTTAGACCCAAAGGTCAGTCTAGTGGTCAGACTGGCAAGAAGAGTTCCAATAGCTATGAAGAGCAGATTTAAAGCTCAGTTTGATAAAATAGTGCCGGAAGGTGTGATTTGTCCATTTACAGAGCCGACTGAATGGGTGTTGTCTATGGTAGCAACTCACAGAAAAGGCTCAGATGAAATCAGAATATGCATCAACCCAAGAGACTTGAATAAGGCATTAAAAAGACCTCATCATCCCATGTGAACAGTCGAGGATGTCACAGCCCTAATACCAAATGCCACTGTGTTTTCTGTCCTGGATGTAAAGAGTTCATTTTAGCAAGTGATGCCTGATTGCCAGTATTCACTACTGACTATATTCAGTACCCTATTTGGAAGATATAGATTTCTCAGGATGCCATTTGGAGTAAATTCTGCAAGTGAAGTCTTCCAGCATGCAGTGGAACAGATCTTTTCAGGTTATCCCTGTGCCATAATAGTAGATGATTTATTAGATAGAGGCAATGGTGAAGTAGAACATGACAGAAACCTCAAGAAAGTTTTAGACAGAGCACATGAAGTGAACTTAAAGCTCAATCCTCTGAAGTATTAATTCAGACTACCAGGAAGTCACATATGTAGGTCATTTGTTTACTAGGACTGGGTTACAACTGGACCCGTCCAAGCAAACAACTATTCTTGAGATGCCAGCACCTGATAATGTTCAAGCTCTATAGTATTTTCTTGGTATGGTTAACCATTTGGGAAAATGTATACCAGATTTCAGTGAACTGACAGCACATTTAAGAGAGCTGATGTGCAAAAATGGTGCATGTTCATGGCTAGAACAGCACCAGGGAGCATTTGATGATCTTAAGCAGAAAATTGCTAGTCCACCTACATTAAGGTACTATGATGTCAATAAACTAGTCACTCTTTCCTGTGATGCATCAAAGTTTGATCTTGGCACAGTTCTCCTTCAAGAGGGCAGACCAGTAGCCTATGCATCTAGAACTCTTACCCGAACTTAAATGCAATATGTCAGACTGAGAAGGAACTTTTGTCGATTGTGTTTGCATGTTCAAAGTTTCATGATTATATTTATGGTTGAGATATCCAGACTGAAACTGATCATCAACCTTTAGTTACTATTTTAAAGAAGCCTATGCATTTTGCTCCACCAAGATTGCAAAGAATGATGCTCAAATTATAAAAGTACAACTTCAAAATGGTCTATACAAAAGGAAAACTTCTTTAATCTGGCTGTTACCTTAGTCAGAGCACACAGAAATACAACAGAACAGCTTGATGCAGTGAATTTTGATTTTGATGTCATGGAAGTACATAACTTTTTGACCACAAGACTTGATAAGCTGAGAGATCATACAAAGACTGATCCTGTTTTGCAAAAGCTCAGCCATTACATCCAGGTAGGATGGCTGTCAAAGCAATCCAGTGTACCACCTGAACTGCAACCTTATTTTCCTTACAGAGATGAGATGCTGATGGAAGATGAAATTATTTTCAAAGGTCTTAAAGTTGTTGTTCCTGCTTCCTTACAATGTGAATATATCCAGATTTTGTATTGTGGTAACCCAGGGTCCGAATCTAACAAAAGAAGGGCAAGAGGACTAGTATTTTGGCCTTCTCTATGAAAGACATTGACAAAGTGCTTTTATCTTGTTCAGTATGCAATAGTACTAGACGGCATCTGCAAAAAGAGCCACTTCAGCTAAGTGAAGTTCTTGAACTACATTGGTCAACAGTAGCCACTGACATATTCAAGTGGAACCATCAGCATTACTTAGTCTTGGTCGACTCTTATTCAAATTGGTTTGAAATTGATTTGTTGCCTAACCTAACATTTACTACTGTTATTACTAAGCTGATACATCATTTCTCAGTCCATGGCAGTCCACATAAGCTTATCTGTGATAATGGTACTCAATTTACTAGTCAATTGTTACAGAAATGTGCAAAAGAATGGGACTTTGTATATATTACTAGTAGTCCTGAATACCCAGTCAAATTGTCTAGCTGAATGTGCAGTACATAGTGCAAAGCAATTACTAGAGAAGTCAAAGCATGATAATACCAACATCATTTTGAATTTGCTTAATCTCAGAAACATACCCCATGATGATATACTTGGCTTGCCTGCTCAAGACTTCTGTCTAGGCAAACCAGACCAACCTTGCCTATCAGTTCCAGTTTGTTGAGGCCTAAAGCTAAGAACAACAGAATAATCAAAGCCCAACTATTCATAAAATGTTCTTTCCAGAAGTCCAGTTATGATAAAAATGAGCAGATTTCTTTATCCATTGAAAGAAGGAGAGACAGTGAGAATACAAATAGCAAAAGGTGTCAAACAGATTGGTCAAGTAACAGGTATATGTGCTGAGCCGAGATCCTATTTTGTAGAACTGGGGGGTGTGGAGTACAGGAGACATTTTATACCAGGATTCACGAATGGCCGATTTCCATGCAGGAACAGTGCAGGAGCTCCTGCATGGAAAATGGCTGCCGATCCAGGAAAGTGTCGTTTTCACGTGCACGAGCAGCCCTACACTGTTTTAGCATGGAAAACTGGAAAATATGCAAATCACCTCATTTGCTTGTGAAAACCATTAGGTGAGTTTGCGATCCAGCAAGCTGCCAAGTCTCTATGCTAAAACAGTGGCAGTGCAGAAATGTATTCAGAAAATAACTGAGTGCATTTCTGCATCTGACAAAATGGAGGCATGACAGCTCATGTAAAAACATTCATTATGTATAATACACATGCCAGTGGCCAAATATAAGGCCATTGGCATTAAAAACAGTTTATTTTTTTAAATTAAACTTTTTTTTTTTTTTTGGCCGATCTCGGCCGTTTAAGCTTAGGGCAGTGGCGCGCAAATGGGATCGTGCCGAAAATAAAAAAAAAAATGAGAAAAGTCAATTTTAAGTTAAATATGCATTTTGCCATTATAGTCAATGGCATACAGAATGTAAACAATACCCAGAAGCACTGGTTGTCAAGGGGAAAGGGTCCATTTAAGTGCAGTAACTAATGACCTACACATTGGGTTATGCAAATGAGGGGAGTAATACTGAGTCACAGATTTCTTCAAAGTGTCAGCTTGTACCTAACCGTGTAGATGCAGCAATACAACAGTGTAAGTCTAAGAGCTGGATGACTTCATAAGGGGGTGTGTCATGCTTGCTGTAAGCTCATTGGAGCTCTGTGGCCCATGTCTGCCCTTAGCTAAGCACAGCTAAGGAAGGGTATGTGTCAGATGTGCCTGAGCACTGTGTATATAGCCTAAATGGGTGTGCATGCCGTGCACTGAGATATAAGCCAAAAAAAAAGAAAAAAAAAAAAGAGGAAATGGCAGCACTGTTTACATATAAGTACTGGGTATGCACAGCATGCCTCAGGGCTTAAATAGGGAGAAACTGGGAAGAGAAAACAGCAGTAGGAAGGCAACCAAGGACAACTAGCATAGCTGGCAGGAGGAATATATCAGAATCAGCCAATTACACATGCAGCAGCCTAGCACACTAATAAAAACTATGCAAACACCCTACAGACTGTTTTTTCCTGCAAACTCTACACCACCGGTGTACACAGATGAGGGGATTTTTAACTGGCAAAGCTGACTAAAAATGTTAGAGGCTGCTGATGCTTTACTCCATCAATATGTGCTAGAGACTGAGGGTGGTGAGGAGGAGAATGCTGATAACCGACCCACAGTGAGGAGGAGGAGAAGAATGTACAGACCCAGGGTAACCTACCAGGGCCTACATGAGCTGGAGATAGTACAGTGCTATAGGGTGGACAGGGACATTCTACAGCAAATAGTTGAGCTGTGTCAGCTACGCCTTACACACAGAACTAATAGAGGGGAACCCATCCCAGTGGATACCAAGGTATGTCTAGGCTTAAGAATACTAGCCATAGGTACATTCCAAAGACCAACTGGGGTTATCATGGGGGTCTCACAGGCATCAGCATCCAGGGTACTCCACCATTTCCTGGATGCCTTGACACAACATGCCAAAGAGCACATATATTTCCCCACTGCCCATGAGGTGCTGACCACATGTATGCGTCTATTCCATCGTATAGCAGAATACCCTGAAGTAGCTGGTGCTATAGACTGCACGCACATCCACATCAAAGCACCACCTGGTGAGCGGGGCAGGGTCTACATAAACCATGTCATGTGCGATACCCAGGGCATTAACATGAATGTGTGTGCTGGCAGCCCTGGAAGCTATCACGACTCCCACATCTGGCATTGCTTACAGCTGTATCAGGCATTTGCCAGAGGGACATCCCATATGGCCATCTAGTGGGGGATGCTGGCTATCCACTGGAGCCATGGCTGATGACACCCATCAGAAATGCACACACACCTGAACAAGAACACCATACTGAGGTACACGCACAAACCAGGATCATTGTAGAGCGTGTGTTTGGGATGCTCAAGTCATGGTTCCGCTGCCTTGACATATCCGGTGGAGCCTTGCAGTACTCTCCAGCTACATATACGCAAATGTTCATAGTATGTGCCATGCTACACAATATGATCCTGTGGAAATATCTGCAGCAGGAACAGCATGGGGTAGGGCCACACAGCCCCCCACCATTGCCAAGGCCACCAAAGGCACAGAGGGACTCGGAGGAGGAACATCCTGAGCCTGCCCCTGTAGGCAGAAAAAGGCATGCACAGTATGCCCAGGCCTTAGCAAAGAGGCAATGCATAGCACACATACTGACACTGCATGGACCCAGGGACTGACACCTCTCTCCGACTCGCTCATACAATAAAAGGGATGCCAAGCATGACACTACCCAAACTTTACCATGTACAGGGAGTGTACTTTGTGCATCCAACATAGACAGACCTCCAGCACTGTCCTCAATACTGGCCCAGCAACAAGGTAAGTCACTCTTACTATCAACTACTGAATGGAGTAGTATGTTCTCATACTTGTATGTATGATATGGATGCAAGCATGCAAGGGAATTAGGTGGCTGAATGCAACAGCAGCAGACAACTATATGGGACAGCAGGAAATTTATAACAAATACAGGTGTCAACATACAAGGCAGCTATACACAAGGTGACAACCCCCATTGCAGTGCATGTGATGGCCCAAAGAACTGTGGGTGTCAATAGGTCACACACATGGATGTCAATGAGGGTCACATATCCACCACCAGCCTCACCCAGCAGAACATGTGTAGATGACCATGAAGAAAAGCCAGGCTAAGGCCTACAAATGATGGCAATGGTGAACAGCCCCCCACCAGACCTACACAGACATACTACAACAGGTCTGGCAGTTGCATTCTAGCTCTGAAGGTAAGAAGTTTGAAACTGAAATATATGCCATTAAGATCTCACATGTGTACTCTACTGATATGCCTCCTGTCTGCATGATAGGTCACAATACAATATGAAATGGAAGCCAACAGAGTAACCAAAATACCAGTACAGTCATTTCAAATGTTAAAGTCTGCAAGTGTACCCCCTATTCCAACAATCCCATGTAGAAATGCAGTAACAGATGGCCTGCAGCACTCTCAAATGGCCTACAGTCCTCTGGCAAAGGCCATGTATCACCCATAGTGCCAATGTACGGAATTTCAGGGGGTCCCAACTAACAACCTAACACAGTAAACAGAAAACAAATGCAAGGCGATGTTGACAAATGTCAGTAGCATGCCTCCCCATGTCCTATTGCAAGGACTGTGGATCAAGCCATAAATACTACTGGGATAAAGGCCCAACTATAGGGATACCTCTGAGATATTGCTTACATAATGTTAGGTGGAGGAGAGAATAACAGAGGAGGGTGTAGAGGCATGGATGTCATGGAGTGTGTGAAGTCTAAAACTCTAATGTCCACCCATACTACTTCCAACTGCAAACCCTTGAAATAATAGCCACAAAACTGCTTGTAAACAACAATGTGAAGGTAAACTGACTAGATATATGAGTCCTGCCCCTGGATAACCTGGGTGTATCTGTACAGCTGAGAGGTATGGCCCCAGCAGGATATGACCATTCCATAAATTTGAGAAAAGCACAAGGAGGGGAACCCCAGCCAGCATACTAATAAGGTGCTGCACCATTTGGACAGAACCAGCAGTCTATTGTCTGTAGCTACCCCTCCACAATGGCAGGTGTGTGCCAGAATGTGTAGTCTATATTCCTCAGAATATTGGTCTCAGCTTAATTCATCTTGCATTTCCTAGTAAATAACTGTGAGCAAAGAATGATAACTGTCAGTAGTTGATGACATGACACCTCACAGTGCAAAACAGTACATATGTCAAAATATCTATGTTACAACCAAACATGTCACACAAGCAGCACAGACAGCAAAAGTTACAGTATCCCCCCCCCCATATGTTAAGCCCATTGTGTCTCCATATTGGCAACCTAACTACAGATATCCTGCAGAAAGGTTGCTAGGTGTAGCTGTAGCACACAAAACCATGAACTGTAGTCTAACTCTCCCTGGAATGGATGCACACACTCAATATAGAAGGTCATACTGGGCATGCTCCTACACCTCGAGAAAAGAAGCCCAAATCTCACAACACAGTGGACTACAGATATTGATTATTCACAGATATCTGAGCACACACACCAAATTGGACAAAATTGATACTTCACATACACACACACACATTGGATATGAATACACACACACACACACACACACACACATCTAAGGCCAACATAATATAATATGTCAAACATACACACACAGAGACTTGGGGAAGAGAAAGACAGACAGCGACAGAGATAATCCCACTTTGAGGCCTGTCCCACCCACTACACATCCCATTGGCCTATATCACATGTGCTGATGTTATTCACTGTAGAAATACCTTTGGTTAGCCCTCAGCCCTATAGTGTTAGTGGTGCTTGTGATAACTGTGCAACACTATAGTACAAATGGGTATTCATGTAGCAGTTGTAATCTCAGTCCTGTCAAATGTAAAGTTTTGTGTGTGTGTGTGTGTGTGTGTGTGTGTGTGTGTGTGTGTGTTTCTAGATGAATGTGGTTGAGACCATTCACACTCATTAAACCTTCCTTACCCCTCCTTCAGCACTGCTGCTGATTTCACTCACCTTCACAGATTCCTTTGGACAGCTGTCCAACATCTAAGCTCTGTGGTCTTTGCAATAACAGTGTAATACTATAGTGTAGCAAACTAGTTAGGTAGGAGTTCCAATCCCAATTTTGGCAACTGTTTAAATGTGTGTGTTTGTGTGAGAGAGTGTGTGTATCCTTGTAGAGACCTGATTTTGTGGTTATTCACACTTACAACACTTTCCTTATTCCTCCTTTAGCACTGCTGCTGATGTCACTCACCTTCAAAGATACCTTTGTACAGCTTTCCAACATGTAAGCTCCATGGTGCTTATGATAAATGTGGAATAATGTAATAGCAATAACTACATAGGTAGGGGTTTGAATCTCATTCCTGGCAAGTGTTTGTGTGTGTACATATGTATGCCCGTACCTCAAAGATTTTGGCCCCATTTACACCCAGAACACATCTCAGTGCCTGACTTTAGCAGTCCTGCAGATATCATCCACCTTAGAAGTACCTGTTGGCAAGCCGAAACCATGTAAGGTCAGTGTTACATGCGGTAAATACGTAACATAATGGTCTGAAAAGATTGTTTGATAGAGGTTTGAACCTCACCCCTGGCAAATGTAAATGTGTGTAGGTTAAAGTATTTTATGGAATCTCTTACCCACTTCATCACCCAGTGCCAGTATTTACAAGGGTTGGAGATGATCTTCACATTAGAAGTACCTTGGGACAAGATCCTTCCTATAATCTCTGTGGTGCATGTCATAAATGCTGTACACTGTAATAGCAATACGTAACTAGGTAGGAGTTTGAAACTCAGTATGGTGTGTTTGTGTGTGTGTGTGTGTGTGTGTGTGTGTGTGTGTGTGTGTGTGTGTGTGTGTGTGTGTGTGTGTGTGTGTGTCATCAGTACCCTGTGTGGGGGGTCGGTGTGATTGTGTAATAACAGGATCCATTGGGGATGGTTTTGCTAAATTATTATGTTAAGTACCTAGTATAGGTCACAATGTCCACATTACAAGGCCAACAGTTGTCAAACACCATAGAGGTTGGTGTAGACAATCTACAGCCCTAAATATCTAGTGCCATGTGCAATGACTACGTGACAGTATGGCTTAGTGACCAATATAGCAATCCTTCTAATACTCAGAGGCCACTATCCACCCACGGATCATACACAAACACACTTGGCTAGGCAACAACCACTACATCAGTAGTTCCCCTGCATATTGCCTCACAGATAGTACCCAAGGTGTGATTGCAGTGGACTACATGCCTGTTGACCACAACAGTGCCACTGACATCAGAAAGTACTTTGATGTGTTACATCTTCTGACTGAGTGTCTGTTATCCAGTAAGTAAAAGGACATGGCACCCTGTTCCATCCTCTCAGTAGCCCAGTCAATGTGTACAGTGGCCCCTTTGCCATGTTCCCTACTGGACATCTGCAACAACTGTAGAGTCTGCAAATGTACCCCACAAAGGGAATACCATGCCTTATACACATGCCTTGTATGGACAGATGCCACTAACTGCACTGAATACCCTACCTCAGTTACATAGCCACATCTCACCAAATGAGGTTAGGAATGCTACATCAGAAGATACTAATCTGTCCACAAACATGCATCAGAGACCTCAAGCACACTAACACACATCAAAGAACATGCATGTGAGACATGTGCACAACCCAGGCACTGTCCATGTTATGGAACATAGATCACATACATGGGAAGCAGTGCACATCACTGGCCACCCACAATAGAAATCTGAATGAGTGGATGGGGAATAAAATACCCACCCCTGGGTACCACTCCAGTGACTATAGTCCTGAGTCACACTGGTGACTATTGTCTTCTGGCCTAACGCCAGGGCATTCCCTTGGGCTAGCCTTGTAGAACCTTCAGGCCCATTCACCTACTACACACCTATGAATCAATGAACCTATGGATCTTAGTCAGAACATGTACCATTCTCCATTCTACAACAGATGTACAGCAACATATACCTGTGTACATGTGTACAACCCTCAGCCCTATAATCTGTGAGGTATATGCAATCACTGTGTTACAGACTGGGGATTACCGTACACATACTGTATCCTGTCTATGACATGGTGGATGTCTTACCACACTGCCATACCCTGTAGCCTTGTTGCAGGACCACATCCTGGTGACACACAGGTGCCTAGAACAGAAATGGGATACAGCATGTGAGAACACATTCACTCAGCATTTCACTTGTGGGATGAGAGAGGGGTAAAGCTGGCACTGAATGTGTTGCCAAGACTGTGGCCAATATCCGTTGTCTCAGGATAAGTATTAGCTTTGTGCAGTAACTTGCAGCACTTGTGTTTAATGCTGTGGAGTTTGTTGATGTAACTATCAAAGGCTGTTGTGACTGTCGTCAGTGTCTGCTGCACCTCTGCTGCCATAGATGCCTCTAAAGGATTCCATGAGGGATCCAAAGTTGTGTTTGAGGCTAATAAGGGAGTTCAACAGTCATGGGACACCACCTTTCTCTGCAACAGTGTTCTCCTTCTGATGTACACTTTAGTAATGGCAGGGGACCATCACATTGTCTCCCAGTGTTTGGAGGACAGTGTCTGGGTTCTGTTGGCTCTGGCTAGTACCATTCATTCATGTACCTGTTTGCACAGTGCCTATGTGTATGATTCCACAGTCCTGCAGCTACTTCCCATTGCCATTGGTGCAGTGAAGAAATCCACCCCTGTTTTCATGGCTGCAAAGTCAGCTTTCGAAAGGTTTTGCCAGGTGGTTAACTTTGTGGGAATTGTGGCTGACATGTTGAGTCCCGTGTTATTTACAACCTGTGTGAATCTCACCATGCAGGGATTGGCATCTGTGGATGAGCAATGGTCCCATATTTAAGTGGTCAACACAGGTCAAGATTGTTGCATCCCCTACCAGGGGTCAGTATGAGGTGGTCTAGGGCAATGGAAATGACGAATCCCAGAAGTGTTGGGTCACTGTACTGGCAATTGGCTACATTCCCCAGGTGATGGAGGGGTAGTTGAAGAGTTGTACTATGTCAGTGTTGCGTTGGACCATCATAGATGGCAGGGTGTTGAGGAATGTACATTGACAGTCT
Source organism: Protopterus annectens (assembly GCF_019279795.1). Taxonomy (NCBI): domain Eukaryota; kingdom Metazoa; phylum Chordata; order Ceratodontiformes; family Protopteridae; genus Protopterus; species Protopterus annectens. The sequence continues at coordinate 958,617,018 of NC_056745.1, forward strand.
AGGGACATAGATGTGGACCCATAGCAGGCTATTGTCTGGAATGAACTATTACCGCAAGGAAGTTGTACTGGACGTATCTCCAATGTATTATGATGGCATATTAGTCTGGAGGTGTTCCTATCCATAATGAATATGGAGACAACACCACCTGTGGAGGTGTGGTGTGGTCCATGTTTGGGGGCTGACAGCTGTCGAATGCTTCATAGCCTGATAGTGCAGGTCTGCTGTCTGCTGCTGTGAGCCACCTCTCCATTACAGTAGACATGTGTCCTCCACTTTAACGATGGCTATGAGTGACTGCATCCTGACACTCAGTTGTCCACCATTGAGCAGCATGACCCTCACATTGCATACATGTGTAGCTGTTATGGTCGTAATAACATTAGGAACACTGCCTAATAAGGCACCATAGGGGTGGCAAGACACTTAGCCAGTACCTGGCAATCCAGGGGTGACAGATGTAGGACATCCATGGCAAGTCATTGGGTTCTTACAATCATGTCATCCCAAGCAGAGGGGTTCTGGATCCCCTAGGAATGACACATAACACGTAAGCCAATGTTGCAGTCAACCATCTGTTGATAGTACCGCAGCATTATTCTGGGTGACAGTGGTACACTGTCCAGGGCTACTGTCACACCTGCCTAGACCCCATAATCAGAGAGTTCAACCATGTCTCCTGTCATGTAATCCAGGGAGGTTTGTCCCAAGTCATTCACACCCACATGGATATGGAGTGATACTCGTAGTTGTCGTGGAGTGATACGACTGGCTGTGCCATGTGTTAGATGGTGGCATGTGAGTAATATTTGGCTGTTACCTGCTCCATATTCAACTTAGTCAGTGGGATGTGTGTACCTCAGTATTGAGTTACCCATGATCACTGTATTATGCAAGGTGGTTAGGTTGGGGGCACACTGTGTAGGTTAAATATGTATCCCTTGGCATGTGCCATGTCACAGTGTCTGCCTTGCTGGTCTGTGCTGTTTGGGTAGATGTCCATTGAGTGCCTCTGGGAAGGTGGATGTGTGGCTTTTCACTGTATGTCATGGCTGTCAAAGTGGGTGTCATGGTGAGCTACGTGTTCCACATGGTGTGGTGCAGGTGTTGATCTTAGCCGCTTGACCTGCTAGTCTAGTCTTTGCTGGAAAGTGCATATGTCCACATTGGGTGATATATGGCTAACCCTCACAGGTCCAAGTGATGGGAGTTTAGAAAGGAGGGTTGTCTGTGTACATGTGGCAGTTTCAACAGTGCCCCAGAATGGACAAGTTCACCAGGCTAATGGGTGAAAGCATATTAAACCACCCTTCAAACATGCCAGGAGGAGTGGACATAACTAGTAAATACTGATCCGACATCTGTGATGAATGAGTACTGAAGACGGCTCACAGGTTTGCCACACTTCTTGATACAATAACCTGGTGAAGTGCCAAGCCATAATGCTAGTTAAAGTGCAAGACAGAAAGAACTAGCATGATGTATGGGTGGAACAGAAGCCAGACTATCTGTCACTTGTAATACTTTATCACAGCTGTGCATTTATCAGCAGCTTTGGCCATATGAAAATTCAATAAACTCTGTAGCGCATGTGGTACCTGTATAACACTATAATAGACATACCTTGATAGGCAGAAGTTCTAATCCCAATACTGGCAAGTGTGTGTGAATCATGTACTGTCTGGCTCATACCACTTTTGACCTGGGTACTACCCTTTACTCCAGTTTAGTAGACCTGTTGATGTCATCCACCTTAGAAGTACCTTTGGAAGAGTTGGAAATGTATATACTCTGTGGCACATCTCATAACTGCATAGCACTATAGTAGGAATACCTAGCTAGGCAGGAGTTGTAGTCCCAATACTGGCAAGTGTGTGTGCATATGTATGTGTGTAGGAATCATGTGCTGTCTGGTTCATACCATTTTGACCTGTGTACTGCCCTTTACACTTCCCTTCACTCCAATTTAGTAGACCTGTTGATGTCATCCACCTTAGAAGTACCTTTGGAAGACATGGTAATGTATAGGCTCTGTGGCACATCTCATAACTGCGCAGCACGATAGTAGGAATACATAAATAGGCAGGGGTTCTAATCCCAATACTGGCAAGTGTGTGAATAATGTACAGGCTGGCTCATACCCGTTTGACCTGTGTACTACCCTTTACACTTACCTTCACTCCAATTTAGTAGACTTGTTGATGTCATCCACCTTAGAAGTACATTTGGAAGAGGTGAACATGTACAAGCTCTGTGGTGCATCTCATAACTGCATAGAACTAATTTAGGAATACATATATAGGTAGGTGTTCTAATCCTAATGCTAGCAACTGTTTGTGTGTGTGTGAGGATCATATCTTGTATGGCTTATACCATTTTGATGTGTATACCATACACAGATGGTGACCACCTCCTGCTGCCATTACTTTATATAGTGCACATGCAGCAGGTTAAACCATTGTACAGTCCTCTGTACAGATGTGCCTGGAATATCCATATGTTTGAAACCAATACATGGATGGAAGTGGTCTGTGTGCCTTAGCAATGCCCATGTATGTGATATTATAGCCAAATGGGCCACAGTAAGTATACTGACACACATGGCAGCATGAGGTATCATGCCTGACTGAAACATCATGCTGATAGGATGTCTGCCGCCCGTACAGCTGACCAGCCTTGTAGGTGCAATACATGAGTTCAGATGCTTGATTTGACAAGTGGACTGTACCTGTTATGGGTCACATTAAAGGCTGGAAGAGGTGTGGCCTGTCATATTGTGGTCCTAATTAGTATGTAACAGGAACACCTTGCATCTTAAGAGGGCTGTGTACACAATTTATATCCACTGTATACCAGTAATGTGTCATGCATGACCCTACCTTAGGCCATTTGTCCAGCCCAATATGCTGGCCTCTGTCCAGACATCTTGGCACTGACATGTTGAGAGGTATGCTAAAGGAATGTTGAATTCAAGTGAGATGGGCCCCAGTGGTGACCTGAAAGGAGGAGTGTGATTGATGTGTATATCTCTCTGTACAACTGGGGTGGACAGGATGGTGATGTTCCCACCTCACACGTGTAATGCAGGTTGCCTATATCCATGGCATATGTATATGAGGTGTTCTTTACCCCCAGTGCAGGGTGAATTGTGTTGTTTTATCTGAGACTTACAACATATGTGGAGACATGGTTGCAATTGTCCTTGGTGGTGTGGATATGTCCGATTCATAGTCATAGTCAGCCTTAGAGGAAGTCACCTGTGAACTTACATGCTTGCTCAGATATAGGTGGATTTGCTTCAAAGTTGTTGCCTGCACCTATGTGTCCCTGTACAGCCAATGTAGCAACCTATTATGTGGTTTGTGTATTGCTGCTGTCCACCAAAGGGGATTCCTCTACCTTGGTGGAGGCTGGATATACAGGTCAGGTACTGCTGTGTCCATATAGCTACAGTGGATATGAAGGGTACACACCCCTGATACACTGCCTGGTATTTCTGCAATTGGAAAATGACACCACAATAACTCATTTCATAAAAATTCCCACCTGTAGTGTGACCTATAGCCTGTACAATTCAATTGAAAACATAACAATCAGATATGTAAAAACATATGGAAGTAATACTCAGAACAATAAGCCAGTTGAATGAGTGTCCACACCCTTAAATTGATATGTTGTGTATGCACTTCTTGAGATGGTTACAGCATTCATCCATCTTGGTCTGGTCTCTAACATCATGGCACATCTTCACTTGGCAATAGTTGGTCACATTCCTAGAAACCCCTTTGATTATATTTCAATGGAATTTTACAGGTTAGGGTTCGCATAAAGATGAGAAACATTATGAAATGATCTGTGGTCTGAGTGTCATTTAGCACACATACCTGGCATTCTAACAAGGGTGTGTACACTTGTGATATCCACTGTATATAACTGTGGATATAGCTGGTATTGGTAGGCATAGACAGAGGGTCACAACACAGGTGGACACTACTCTGATTAATAGCTGAATATCATGCCTACTCTAGTATCCATATCAGTGTCAGGGCACTGCAACAACCAGTAGCTGTACACATTGCTGTCTGTTATATGCACTGACACTAATATTACAATCATGTGCAACATGCACAGCCTATGTACCTGAATGCTTGAAACCCATGTAAATTAGTATTGTGTCTTCCAGCTGAACATAAGCATACATACATGTGCTCAGGGGATATCTGGTATACATTTCTGCTGTATGTTAGTATGGCACACTGTAGTTACAGTCTT